>NC_134834.1:603729-676317 GCF_004210375.1 Tachypleus tridentatus
TGCGAAATATCCACGGTTTCACAGCTCAAACGTACATCCTTCGAGTCTTTGAACATAATTAGGCCAATCTCCTGGAATATGGAAGTCTGAGAATGGAAGTGTTGCTGTGAAGGATATCTGCGTTGTTACAAGGATCAAACCACAAAACTTACCAATGAACCACTAGGGTGGTATTGGGGGAAATGAGGACTTGAATTTAAAATATTAGGGTTTGACCTGCAAAGATTTTTTTAAAATTTCACTAAAATGTACTGACAGTAATAACGTTGTGATTTGCCCGAGATATATAGATAATCAGAATATTGGGAGAGCGGTATGTATGCAGACTTACAAAGCTAGAATTTGGGGTTCGATCCTCCCCCGTGGATACATTAAGTAGCTCCGTGTGGCTTTCCTTAAGAATGGTCAAACCAATCGACAGAAAATAGCATAGTTGTCTATTTTATGTTTTTCAAACGTAAAGTATCTGCTAAAGACTGATGTAAAGTATCTGCTAAAGACTGATGTAGAATTTAAAAAAAATAATAATTTGGCTCCTCTGTCAGCTGCCAATATTAACTATAAAATGCACAGTTTATGACTCTTATTTGCATGTGACGTATAAAAAGATTAGCTATTAATAAATGTTGTAAAAACTGACGTGAAACAAACCATCATCCAATAGCACAGACAATAGTTATTTAGAAATATCTGCTTCACGACTGGGTTCTTTTCAGACTGTTGATCAATCAAATCGATATATAACACACTGATTGTATGTATACACATATAATATACAGTATATATACAGATATATATGTAGTACACTCGTCAAGACTTTTGTACGTTCTCTGTAAATTATTCTTACACGTTATGAAGAGATATTTGTATCCATCCGCGTTATTTGTCCAAACTAAGTAGTTCCATTGTTAATTATGTTAAGTTCATGTTAATTATTTCTAACGCTGTCTTTAGGTCCTGCAACGCATTTTCACAGCGAAGTAAATGTGTTAAAACAATGTGTAAAGTGCTGATACTGGCATTATATTCAAAACAATGTGAATTCACACCTTTCGTCAAAAAATATCGTTTCACGTCTGAAAGAAGTGTGATGGTGCAAAAAACACCTGATAAAATATTGCCACATAATTTTAATTAATTAAAATAATTAGTTGGTCTCTATTTAATATTACAACATCAAATCTTACGTCCTCGTCATATGTACAACTTAAATTTAGCAGGTTTTTTTTACACCCACTTATGACTTGAATAGCGAGTACATTAATTTCTTTTATTAGCAGCAATCTGCTACAGTTCAAACTATATAGATACACATAGACATTTTTGATGTGGGGATTCTACTCTGCCAGGAGAAAATGAACGCGAACGCCGGTTTATTTTCGTTTGCTGTAAAGCCCGTAATATTTCGTGATGGACTTCTTGAAAATTACAGTGAAAGTTATATCATTTCTTTCATGGTTATACATTTTTACGACTACTGGATTACAATATTCGTTCATCAAACGCATGGGTTATGTTGTGCTTGGAACGTTTCGAATTGAAACAGACGAATTGCGGGGAAAACTATTTGTTTTTCTACTAACTTATCCCATTGAAATCTTTTAACTTTTATGTTAAAAACTAAATAAATGTTTTTGGTTGAAACAGTTACAGTTATCTTATTATCAGCTGTTTTGCACTGAATAAACCGAGTGTGGTCCAGAGTTTAGCGCAACGGATTGTGGGTCGGTGTTATATAGTTTATATAGTTTGAAACACCCTGTTATATAGTTTATATAGTCTGTGACTCCCTGTTATACAGTTTATGTAGTCTGTGACTCCCTGTTATATTGTCTATAAAGTCTATGACTCCCTGTTATATAATTTATAAAGTCTGTGACTCCTTGTTATATTGTTTATAAAGTCTATGACTCCCTGTTATACTGTCTATAAAGTCTATGACTCCCTGTTATATAATTTATAAAGTCTGTGACTCCTTGTTATATTGTTTATAAAGTCTATGTCTCCCTGTTATATAGTTTATAAAGTCTGTGACTCCCTGTTATATAGTTTATAAAGTCTGTGACTCCCTGTTATATAGTTTATAAAGTCTATGACTCCCTGTTATATAGTTTATAAAGTCTGTGACTCCCTGTTATATAGTTTATAAAGTCTATGACTCCCTGTTATATAGTTTATAAAGTTTGTGACTCCCTGTTATATAGTTTATCAAGTTTGTGACTCCCTGTTTTATAGTTTATAAAGTCTGTGACTCCCTGTTATATAGTTTATAAAGTCTTTGACTCCCTGTTATATAGTTTATCAAGTTTGTGACCCCTGTTATATAGTTTATAAAGTCTATGACTCCCTGTTATATAGTTTATAAAGTCTATGACTCCCTGTTATATAGTTTATAAAGTCTATGACTCCCTGTTATATAGTTTATACAGTCTATGACTCCCTGTTATATTGTTTATAAAGTCTATGACTCCCTGTTATATAGTTTATAAAGTCTGTGACTCCCTGTTATATAGTTTATAAAGTCTATGACTCCTGTTATATAGTTTATAAAGTCTATGACTCCCTGTTATATAGTTTATAAACTGTGACTCCATGTTATATAGTTTATAAAGTCTATGACTCCCTGTTATATAGTTTATAAAGTCTGTTACTCCCTGTTATATAGTTTATAAAGTCTATGACTCCCTGTTATATTGTCTATAAAGTCTATGACTCCCTGTTATATAATTTATAAAGTCTGTGACTCCTTGTTATATTGTTTATAAAGTCTATGACTCCCTGTTATATTGTCTATAAAGTCTATGACTCCCTGTTATATAATTTATAAAGTCTGTGACTCCTTGTTATATTGTTTATAAAGTCTATAACTCCCTGTTATATTGTTTATAAAGTCTATGTCTCCCTGTTATATAATTTATAAAATCTGTGACTCCCTGTTATATAGTTTATAAAGTCTGTGACTCCCTGTTATATAGTTTATAAAGTCTATGACTCCCTGTTATATAGTTTATAAAGTCTATGACTCCCTGTTATATAGTTTATAAAGTATGTGACTCCCTGTTATATAGTTTATCAAGTTTGTGATTCCCTGTTATATAGTTTATAAAGTCTGTGACTCCCTGTTATATAGTTTATAAAGTTTGTGACTCCCTGTTATATAGTTTATAAAGTCTATGACTCCCTGTTATATAGTTTATACAGTCTGTGACTCCCTGTTATATTGTTTATAAAGCCTATGACTCCCTGTTATATAGTTTATAAAGTCTGTGACTCCCTGTTATATAGTTTATAAAGTCTATGACTCCCTATTATATAGTTTATAAAGTCTATGACTCCCTATTATATAGTTTATAAAGTCTGTGACTCCATGTTATAAAGTTTATAAAGTCTATGACTCCCTGTTATATAGTTTATAAAGTCTGTTACTCCCTGTTATATAGTTTATAAAGTCCATGACTCCCTGTTATATAGTTTATAAAGTTTGTGACTCCCTGTTATATAGTTTATCAAGTTTGTGACTCCCTGTTATATAGTTTATAAAGTCTATGGCTCCCTGTTATATAGTTTATAAAGTTTGTGACTCCCTGTTATATAGTTTATCAAGTTTGTGACTCCCTGTTATATAGTTTATAAAGTCTATGACTCCCTGTTATATAGTTTATAAAGTATGTGACTCCCTGTTATATAGTTTATCAAGTTTGTGACTCCCTGTTATATAGTTTATAAAGTCTGTGACTCCCTGTTATATAGTTTATCAAGTTTGTGACTCCCTGTTATATAGTTTATAAAGTCTATGACTCCTTGTTATATAGTTTATCAAATCTATGACTCTTTGTTATATAGTTTATAATGTCTATGACTCCCTGTTATATTGTTTATAAAGTTTGTGACTCCCTGTTATATAGTTTATCAAGTTTGTGACTCCCTGTTATATAGTTTATAAAGTCTATGACTCCCTGTTATATAGTTTATAAAGTATGTGACTCCCTGTTATATAGTTTATCAAGTTTGTGACTCCCTGTTATATAGTTTATAAAGTCTGTGACTCCCTGTTATATAGTTTATAAAGTCTATGACTCCCTGTTATATAGTTTATAAAGTTTGTGACTCCCTGTTATATAGTTTATAAAGTTTGTGACTCCCTGTTATATAGTTTATCAAGTTTGTGACTCCCTCTTATATAGTTTATAAAGTCTGTGACTCCCTGTTATATAGTTTATAAAGTCTGTGACTCCCTGTTATATAGTTTATCAAGTTTGTGCCTCCCTGTTATATAGTTTATAAAGTTTGTGACTCCCTGTTTTATGGTTTATAAAGTCTGTGACTCCCTGTTATATAGTTTATAAAGTCTGTGACTCCCTGTTATATAGTTTATCAAGTTTGTGACTCCCTGTTATATAGTTTATAAAGTCTGTGACTCCCTGTTATATAGTTTATAAAGTCTATGACTCCCTGTTATATAGTTTATAAAGTCTATGACTCCCTGTTATATAGTTTATACAGCCTGTGACTCCCTGTTATATTGTTTATAAAGCCTATGACTCCCTGTTATATAGTTTATAAAGTCTGTGACTCCCTGTGATATAGTTTATAAAGTCTATGACTCCATATTATATAGTTTATAAAGTCTATGACTCCATATTATATAGTTTATAAACTGTGACTCCATGTTATATAGTTTATAAAGTCTATGACTCCCTGTTATATAGTTTATAAAGTCTGTTACTCCCTGTTATATAGTTTATAAAGTCTATGACTCCCTGTTATATTGTCTATAAAGTCTATGACTCCCTGTTATATAATTTATAAAGTCTGTGACTCCTTGTTATATTGTTTATAAAGTCTATGACTCCCTGTTATATTGTCTATAAAGTCTATGACTCCCTGTTATATAATTTATAAAGTCTGTGACTCCTTGTTATATTGTTTATAAAGTCTATAACTCCCTGTTATATTGTCTATAAAGTCTATGACTCGCTGTTATATAATTTATAAAGTCTGTGACTCCTTGTTATATTGTTTATAAAGTCTATGTCTCCCTGTTATATAGTTTATAAAGTCTGTGACTCCCTGTTATATAGTTTATAAAGTCTGTGACTCCCTGTTATATAGTTTATAAAGTCTATGACTCCCTGTTATATAGTTTATAAAGTCTGTGACTCCCTGTTATATAGTTTATAAAGTCTATGACTCCCTGTTATATAGTTTATAAAGTATGTGACTCCCTGTTATATAGTTTATAAAGTCTATGACTCCCTGTTATATAGTTTATAAAGTCTGTGACTCCCTGTTATATAGTTTATAAAGTCTATGACTCCCTGTTATATAGTTTATAAAGTTTGTGACTCCCTGTTATATAGTTTATAAAGTTTGTGACTCCCTGTTATATAGTTTATCAAGTTTGTGACTCCCTGTTATATAGTTTATAAAGTCTGTGACTCCATGTTATATTGTCTATAAAGTCTATGACTCCCTGTTATATAATTTATAAAGTCTGTGACTCCTTGTTATATTGTTTATAAAGTCTATGACTCCCTGTTATATTGTCTATAAAGTCTATGACTCCCTGTTATATAATTTATAAAGTCTGTGACTCCTTGTTATATTGTTTATAAAGTCTATGTCTCCCTGTTATATAGTTTATAAAGTCTGTGACTCCCTGTTATATAGTTTATAAAGTCTATGACTCCCTGTTATATAGTTTATAAAGTCTGTGACTCCCTGTTATATAGTTTATAAAGTCTATGACTCCCTGTTATATAGTTTATAAAGTTTGTGACTCCCTGTTATATAGTTTATAAAGTTTGTGACTCCCTGTTATATAGTTTATCAAGTTTGTGACTCCCTGTTATATAGTTTATAAAGTCTGTGACTCCCTGTTATATAGTTTATAAAGTCTGTGACTCCCTGTTATATAGTTTATCAAGTTTGTGACTCCCTGTTATATAGTTTATAAAGTCTGTGACTCCCTGTTATATAGTTTATAAAGTTTGTGACTCCCTGTTATATAGTTTATAAAGTCTATGACTCCCTGTTATATAGTTTATACAGTCTGTGACTCCCTGTTATATTGTTTATAAAGCCTATGACTCCCTGTTATATAGTTTATAAAGTCTGTGACTCCCTGTTATATAGTTTATAAAGTCTATGACTCCCTGTTATATAGTTTATAAAGTCTATGACTCCCTATTATATAGTTTATAAAGTCTGTGACTCCATGTTATATAGTTTATAAAGTCTATGACTCCCTGTTATATAGTTTATAAAGTCTGTTACTCCCTGTTATATAGTTTATAAAGTCCATGACTAACTGTTATATAGTTTATAAAGTTTGTGACTCCCTGTTATATAGTTTATCAAGTTTGTGACTCCCTGTTATATAGTTTATAAAGTCTATGACTCCCTGTTATATAGTTTATAAAGTTTGTGACTCCCTGTTATATAGTTTATCAAGTTTGTGACTCCCTGTTATATAGTTTATAAAGTCTATGACTCCCTGTTATATAGTTTATAAAGTATGTGACTCCCTCTTATATAGTTTATCAAGTTTGTGACTCCCTGTTATATAGTTTATAAAGTCTGTGACTCCCTGTTATATAGTTTATAAAGTCTGTGACTCCCTGTTATATAGTTTATCAAGTTTGTGACTCCCTGTTATATAGTTTATAAAGTCTGTGACTCCCTGTTACATAGTTTATCAAGTTTGTGACTCCCTGTTATATAGTTTATAAAGTCTATGACTCCTTGTTATATAGTTTATCAAATCTATGACTCTTTGTTATATAGTTTATAAAGTCTATGACTCCCTGTTATATAGTTTATAAAGTCTGTGATTCCCTGTTATATAGTTTATCAAGTTTGTGACTCCCTGTTATATAGTTTATAAAGTCTATGACTCCTTGTTATATAGTTTATCAAATCTATGACTCTTTGTTATATAGTTTATAATGTCTATGACTCCCTGTTATATTGTTTATAAAGTTTGTGACTCCCTGTTATATAGTTTATCAAGTTTGTGACTCCCTGTTATATAGTTTATAAAGTCTATGACTCCCTGTTATATAGTTTATAAAGTATGTGACTCCCTGTTATATAGTTTATCAAGTTTGTGATTCCCTGTTATATAGTTTATAAAGTCTGTGACTCCCTGTTATATAGTTTATAAAGTTTGTGACTCCCTGTTATATAGTTTATAAAGTCTATGACTCCCTGTTATATAGTTTATACAGTCTGTGACTCCCTGTTATATTGTTTATAAAGCCTATGACTCCCTGTTATATAGTTTATAAAGTCTGTGACTCCCTGTTATATAGTTTATAAAGTCTATGACTCCCTATTATATAGTTTATAAAGTCTATGACTCCCTATTATATAGTTTATAAAGTCTGTGACTCCATGTTATAAAGTTTATAAAGTCTATGACTCCCTGTTATATAGTTTATAAAGTCTGTTACTCCCTGTTATATAGTTTATAAAGTCCATGACTCCCTGTTATATAGTTTATAAAGTTTGTGACTCCCTGTTATATAGTTTATCAAGTTTGTGACTCCCTGTTATATAGTTTATAAAGTCTATGGCTCCCTGTTATATAGTTTATAAAGTTTGTGACTCCCTGTTATATAGTTTATCAAGTTTGTGACTCCCTGTTATATAGTTCATAAAGTCTATGACTCCCTGTTATATAGTTTATAAAGTATGTGACTCCCTGTTATATAGTTTATCAAGTTTGTGACTCCCTGTTATATAGTTTATAAAGTCTGTGACTCCCTGTTATATAGTTTATCAAGTTTGTGACTCCCTGTTATATAGTTTATAAAGTCTGTGACTCCCTGTTACATAGTTTATCAAGTTTGTGACTCCCTGTTATATAGTTTATAAAGTCTATGACTCCTTGTTATATAGTTTATCAAATCTATGACTCTTTGTTATATAGTTTATAATGTCTATGACTCCCTGTTATATTGTTTATAAAGTTTGTGACTCCCTGTTATATAGTTTATCAAGTTTGTGACTCCCTGTTATATAGTTTATAAAGTCTATGACTCCCTGTTATATAGTTTATAAAGTATGTGACTCCCTGTTATATAGTTTATCAAGTTTGTGACTCCCTGTTATATAGTTTATAAAGTCTGTGACTCCCTGTTATATAGTTTATAAAGTCTATGACTCCCTGTTATATAGTTTATAAAGTTTGTGACTCCCTGTTATATAGTTTATAAAGTTTGTGACTCCCTGTTATATAGTTTATCAAGTTTGTGACTCCCTGTTATATAGTTTATAAAGTCTGTGACTCACTGTTATATAGTTTATAAAGTCTGTGACTCCCTGTTATATAGTTTATCAAGTTTGTGCCTCCCTGTTATATAGTTTATAAAGTCTGTGACTCCCTGTTATATAGTTTATAAAGTTTGTGACTCCCTGTTATATAGTTTATAAAGTCTATGACTCCCTGTTATATAGTTTATACAGTCTGTGACTCCCTGTTATATTGTTTATAAAGCCTATGACTCCCTGTTATATAGTTTATAAAGTCTGTGACTCCCTGTTATATAGTTTATAAAGTCTATGACTCCCTATTATATAGTTTATAAAGTCTATGACTCCTATTATATAGTTTATAAAGTCTGTGACTCCATGTTATATAGTTTATAAAGTCTATGACTCCCTGTTATATAGTTTATAAAGTCTGTTACTCCCTGTTATATAGTTTATAAAGTCCATGACTCCCTGTTATATAGTTTATAAAGTTTGTGACTCCCTGTTATATAGTTTATCAAGTTTGTGACTCCCTGTTATATAGTTTATAAAGTCTATGACTCCCTGTTATATAGTTTATAAAGTATGTGACTCCCTGTTATATAGTTTATCAAGTTTGTGACTCCCTGTTATATAGTTTATAAAGTCTATGACTCCCTGTTATATAGTTTATAAAGTCTGTGATTCCCTGTTATATAGTTTATCAAGTTTGTGACTCCCTGTTATATAGTTTATAAAGTCTATGACTCCTTGTTATATAGTTTATCAAATCTATGACTCTTTGTTATATAGTTTATAATGTCTATGACTCCCTGTTATATTGTTTATAAAGTTTGTGACTCCCTGTTATATAGTTTATCAAGTTTGTGACTCCCTGTTATATAGTTTATAAAGTCTATGACTCCCTGTTATATAGTTTATAAAGTATGTGACTCCCTGTTATATAGTTTATCAAGTTTGTGATTCCCTGTTATATAGTTTATAAAGTCTGTGACTCCCTGTTATATAGTTTATAAAGTTTGTGACTCCCTGTTATATAGTATATAAAGTCTATGACTCCCTGTTATATAGTTTATACAGTCTGTGACTCCCTGTTATATTGTTTATAAAGCCTACGACTCCCTGTTATATAGTTTATAAAGTCTGTGACTCCCTGTTATATTGTTTATAAAGTCTATGACTCCCTATTATATAGTTTATAAAGTCTATGACTCCCTATTATATAGTTTATAAAGTCTGTGACTCCATGTTATAAAGTTTATAAAGTCTATGACTCCCTGTTATATAGTTTAGAAAGTCTGTTACTCCCTGTTATATAGTTTATAAAGTCCATGACTCCCTGTTATATAGTTTATAAAGTTTGTGACTCCCTGTTATATAGTTTATCAAGTTTGTGACTCCCTGTTATATAGTTTATAAAGTCTATGACTCCCTGTTATATATTTTATAAAGTTTGTGACTCCCTGTTATATAGTTTATCAAGTTTGTGACTCCCTGTTATATAGTTTATAAAGTCTATGACTCCCTGTTATATAGTTTATAAAGTATGTGACTCCCTGTTATATAGTTTATCAAGTTTGTGACTCCCTGTTATATAGTTTATAAAGTCTGTGACTCCCTGTTATATAGTTTATCAAGTTTGTGACTCCCTGTTATATAGTTTATAAAGTCTGTGACTCCCTGTTACATAGTTTATCAAGTTTGTGACTCCCTGTTATATAGTTTATAAAGTCTATGACTCCTTGTTATATAGTTTATCAAATCTATGACTCTTTGTTATATAGTTTATAATGTCTATGACTCCCTGTTATATTGTTTATAAAGTTTGTGACTCCCTGTTATATAGTTTATCAAGTTTGTGACTCCCTGTTATATAGTTTATAAAGTCTATGACTCCCTGTTATATAGTTTATAAAGTATGTGACTCCCTGTTATATAGTTTATCAAGTTTGTGACTCCCTGTTATATAGTTTATCAAGTTTGTGACTCCCTGTTATATAGTTTATAAAGTCTGTGACTCCCTGTTATATAGTTTATAAAGTCTATGACTCCCTGTTATATAGTTTATAAAGTTTGTGACTCCCTGTTATATAGTTTATAAAGTTTGTGACTCCCTGTTATATAGTTTATCAAGTTTGTGACTCCCTGTTATATAGTTTATAAAGTCTGTGACTCCCTGTTATATAGTTTATAAAGTCTGTGACTCCCTGTTATATAGTTTATCAAGTTTGTGCCTCCCTGTTATATAGTTTATAAAGTCTGTGACTCCCTGTTATATAGTTTATAAAGTTTGTGACTCCCTGTTATATAGTTTATAAAGTCTATGACTCCCTGTTATATAGTTTATACAGTCTGTGACTCCCTGTTATATTGTTTATAAAGCCTATGACTCCCTGTTATATAGTTTATAAAGTCTGTGACTCCCTGTTATATAGTTTATAAAGTCTATGACTCCCTATTATATAGTTTATAAAGTCTATGACTCCCTATTATATAGTTTATAAAGTCTGTGACTCCATGTTATATAGTTTATAAAGTCTATGACTCCCTGTTATATAGTTTATAAAGTCTGTTACTCCCTGTTATATAGTTTATAAAGTCCATGACTCCCTGTTATATAGTTTATAAAGTTTGTGACTCCCTGTTATATAGTTTATCAAGTTTGTGACTCCCTGTTATATAGTTTATAAAGTCTATGACTCCCTGTTATATAGTTTATAAAGTATGTGACTCCCTGTTATATAGTTTATCAAGTTTGTGACTCCCTGTTATATAGTTTATAAAGTCTATGACTCCCTGTTATATAGTTTATAAAGTCTGTGATTCCCTGTTATATAGTTTATCAAGTTTGTGACTCCCTGTTATATAGTTTATAAAGTCTATGACTCCTTGTTATATAGTTTATCAAATCTATGACTCTTTGTTATATAGTTTATAATGTCTATGACTCCCTGTTATATTGTTTATAAAGTTTGTGACTCCCTGTTATATAGTTTATCAAGTTTGTGACTCCCTGTTATATAGTTTATAAAGTCTATGACTCCCTGTTATATAGTTTATAAAGTATGTGACTCCCTGTTATATAGTTTATCAAGTTTGTGACTCCCTGTTATATAGTTTATAAAGTCTGTGACTCCCTGTTATATAGTTTATAAAGTCTATGACTCCCTGTTATATAGTTTATAAAGTTTGTGACTCCCTGTTATATAGTTTATAAAGTTTGTGACTCCCTGTTATATAGTTTATCAAGTTTGTGACTCCCTGTTATATAGTTTATAAAGTCTGTGACTCACTGTTATATAGTTTATAAAGTCTGTGACTCCCTGTTATATAGTTTATCAAGTTTGTGCCTCCCTGTTATATAGTTTATAAAGTCTGTGACTCCCTGTTATATAGTTTATAAAGTTTGTGACTCCCTGTTATATAGTTTATAAAGTCTATGACTCCCTGTTATATAGTTTATACAGTCTGTGACTCCCTGTTATATTGTTTATAAAGCCTATGACTCCCTGTTATATAGTTTATAAAGTCTGTGACTCCCTGTTATATAGTTTATAAAGTCTATGACTCCCTATTATATAGTTTATAAAGTCTATGACTCCCTATTATATAGTTTATAAAGTCTGTGACTCCATGTTATATAGTTTATAAAGTCTATGACTCCCTGTTATATAGTTTATAAAGTCTGTTACTCCCTGTTATATAGTTTATAAAGTCCATGACTCCCTGTTATATAGTTTATAAAGTTTGTGACTCCCTGTTATATAGTTTATCAAGTTTGTGACTCCCTGTTATATAGTTTATAAAGTCTATGACTCCCTGTTATATAGTTTATAAAGTATGTGACTCCCTGTTATATAGTTTATCAAGTTTGTGACTCCCTGTTATATAGTTTATAAAGTCTATGACTCCCTGTTATATAGTTTATAAAGTCTGTGATTCCCTGTTATATAGTTTATCAAGTTTGTGACTCCCTGTTATATAGTTTATAAAGTCTATGACTCCTTGTTATATAGTTTATCAAATCTATGACTCTTTGTTATATAGTTTATAATGTCTATGACTCCCTGTTATATTGTTTATAAAGTTTGTGACTCCCTGTTATATAGTTTATCAAGTTTGTGACTCCCTGTTATATAGTTTATAAAGTCTATGACTCCCTGTTATATAGTTTATAAAGTATGTGACTCCATGTTATATAGTTTATCAAGTTTGTGATTCCCTGTTATATAGTTTATAAAGTCTGTGACTCCCTGTTATATAGTTTATAAAGTTTGTGACTCCCTGTTATATAGTATATAAAGTCTATGACTCCCTGTTATATAGTTTATACAGTCTGTGACTCCCTGTTATATTGTTTATAAAGCCTAGGACTCCCTGTTATATAGTTTATAAAGTCTGTGACTCCCTGTTATATTGTTTATAAAGTCTATGACTCCCTATTATATAGTTTATAAAGTCTATGACTCCCTATTATATAGTTTATAAAGTCTGTGACTCCATGTTATAAAGTTTATAAAGTCTATGACTCCCTGTTATATAGTTTATAAAGTCTGTTACTCCCTGTTATATAGTTTATAAAGTCCATGACTCCCTGTTATATAGTTTATAAAGTTTGTGACTCCCTGTTATATAGTTTATCAAGTTTGTGACTCCCTGTTATATAGTTTATAAAGTCTATGACTCCCTGTTATATAGTTTATAAAGTTTGTGACTCCCTGTTATATAGTTTATCAAGTTTGTGACTCCCTGTTATATAGTTTATAAAGTCTATGACTCCCTGTTATATAGTTTATAAAGTATGTGACTCCCTGTTATATAGTTTATCAAGTTTGTGACTCCCTGTTATATAGTTTATAAAGTCTGTGACTCCCTGTTATATAGTTTATCAAGTTTGTGACTCCCTGTTATATAGTTTATAAAGTCTGTGACTCCCTGTTACATAGTTTATCAAGTTTGTGACTCCCTGTTATATAGTTTATAAAGTCTATGACTCCTTGTTATATAGTTTATCAAATCTATGACTCTTTGTTATATAGTTTATAATGTCTATGACTCCCTGTTATATTGTTTATAAAGTTTGTGACTCCCTGTTATATAGTTTATCAAGTTTGTGACTCCCTGTTATATAGTTTATAAAGTCTATGACTCCCTGTTATATAGTTTATAAAGTATGTGACTCCCTGTTATATAGTTTATCAAGTTTGTGACTCCCTGTTATATAGTTTATCAAGTTTGTGACTCCCTGTTATATAGTTTATAAAGTCTGTGACTCCCTGTTATATAGTTTATAAAGTCTATGACTCCCTGTTATATAGTTTATAAAGTTTGTGACTCCCTGTTATATAGTTTATAAAGTTTGTGACTCCCTGTTATATAGTTTATCAAGTTTGTGACTCCCTGTTATATAGTTTATAAAGTCTGTGACTCCCTGTTATATAGTTTATAAAGTCTGTGACTCCCTGTTATATAGTTTATCAAGTTTGTGCCTCCCTGTTATATAGTTTATAAAGTCTGTGACTCCCTGTTATATAGTTTATAAAGTTTGTGACTCCCTGTTATATAGTTTATAAAGTCTATGACTCCCTGTTATATAGTTTATACAGTCTGTGACTCCCTGTTATATTGTTTATAAAGCCTATGACTCCCTGTTATATAGTTTATAAAGTCTGTGACTCCCTGTTATATAGTTTATAAAGTCTATGACTCCCTATTATATAGTTTATAAAGTCTATGACTCCCTATTATATAGTTTATAAAGTCTGTGACTCCATGTTATATAGTTTATAAAGTCTATGACTCCCTGTTATATAGTTTATAAAGTCTGTTACTCCCTGTTATATAGTTTATAAAGTCCATGACTCCCTGTTATATAGTTTATAAAGTTTGTGACTCCCTGTTATATAGTTTATCAAGTTTGTGACTCCCTGTTATATAGTTTATAAAGTCTATGACTCCCTGTTATATAGTTTATAAAGTATGTGACTCCCTGTTATATAGTTTATCAAGTTTGTGACTCCCTGTTATATAGTTTATAAAGTCTATGACTCCCTGTTATATAGTTTATAAAGTCTGTGATTCCCTGTTATATAGTTTATCAAGTTTGTGACTCCCTGTTATATAGTTTATAAAGTCTATGACTCCTTGTTATATAGTTTATCAAATCTATGACTCTTTGTTATATAGTTTATAATGTCTATGACTCCCTGTTATATTGTTTATAAAGTTTGTGACTCCCTGTTATATAGTTTATCAAGTTTGTGACTCCCTGTTATATAGTTTATAAAGTCTATGACTCCCTGTTATATAGTTTATAAAGTATGTGACTCCCTGTTATATAGTTTATCAAGTTTGTGATTCCCTGTTATATAGTTTATAAAGTCTGTGACTCCCTGTTATATAGTTTATAAAGTTTGTGACTCCCTGTTATATAGTATATAAAGTCTATGACTCCCTGTTATATAGTTTATACAGTCTGTGACTCCCTGTTATATTGTTTATAAAGCCTATGACTCCCTGTTATATAGTTTATAAAGTCTGTGACTCCCTGTTATATAGTTTATAAAGTCTATGACTCCCTATTATATAGTTTATAAAGTCTATGACTCCCTATTATATAGTTTATAAAGTCTGTGACTCCATGTTATATAGTTTATAAAGTCTATGACTCCCTGTTATATAGTTTATAAAGTCTGTTACTCCCTGTTATATAGTTTATAAAGTCCATGACTCCCTGTTATATAGTTTATAAAGTTTGTGACTCCCTGTTATATAGTTTATCAAGTTTGTGACTCCCTGTTATATAGTTTATAAAGTCTATGACTCCCTGTTATATAGTTTATAAAGTTTGTGACTCCCTGTTATATAGTTTATCAAGTTTGTGACTCCCTGTTATATAGTTTATAAAGTCTATGACTCCCTGTTATATAGTTTATAAAGTATGTGACTCCCTGTTATATAGTTTATCAAGTTTGTGACTCCCTGTTATATAGTTTATAAAGTCTGTGACTCCCTGTTATATAGTTTATCAAGTTTGTGACTCCCTGTTATATAGTTTATAAAGTCTGTGACTCCCTGTTATATAGTTTATCAAGTTTGTGACTCCCTGTTATATAGTTTATAAAGTCTATGACTCCTTGTTATATAGTTTATCAAATCTATGACTCTTTGTTATATAGTTTATAATGTCTATGACTCCCTGTTATATTGTTTATAAAGTTTGTGACTCCCTGTTATATAGTTTATCAAGTTTGTGACTCCCTGTTATATAGTTTATAAAGTCTATGACTCCCTGTTATATAGTTTATAAAGTATGTGACTCCCTGTTATATAGTTTATCAAGTTTGTGACTCCCTGTTATATAGTTTATAAAGTCTGTGACTCCCTGTTATATAGTTTATAAAGTCTGTGACTCCCTGTTATATAGTTTATAAAGTCTGTGACTCCCTGTTATATAGTTTATCAAGTTTGTGACTCCCTGTTATATAGTTTATAAAGTCTGTGACTCCCTGTTATATAGTTTATCAAGTTTGTGACTCCCTGTTATATAGTTTATAAAGTCTATGACTCCTTGTTATATAGTTTATCAAATCTATGACTCTTTGTTATATAGTTTATAAAGTCTATGACTCACTGTTATATAGTTTATAAAGTCTGTGACTCCCTGTTATATAGTTTATCAAGTTTGTGACTCCCTGTTATATAGTTTATAAAGTCTATGACTCCCTGTTATATAGTTTATAAAGTCTGTGACTCCCTGTTATATAGTTTATCAAGTTTGTGACTCCCTGTTATATAGTTTATAAAGTCTGTGACTCCCTGTTATATAGTTTATAAAGTCTGTGACTCCCTGTTATATAGTTTATAAAGTCTGTGACTCCCTGTTATATAGTTTATCAAGTTTGTGACTCCCTGTTATATAGTTTATAAAGTCTGTGACTCCCTGTTATATAGTTTATAAAGTCTGTGACTCCCTGTTATATAGTTTATAAAGTCTGTGACTCCCTGTTATATAGTTTATCAAGTTTGTGACTCCCTGTTATATAGTTTATAAAGTCTGTGACTCCCTGTTACATAGTTTATCAAGTTTGTGACTCCCTGTTATATAGTTTATAAAGTCTATGACTCCCTGTTATATAGTTTATCAAATCTATGACTCTTTGTTATATAGTTTATAAAGTCTATGACTCCCTGTTATATAGTTTATAAAGTCTTTGACTCCCTGTTATATAGTTTATCAAGTTTGTGACTCCCTGTTATATAGTTTATAAAGTCTGTGACTCCCTGTTATATAGTTTATAAAGTCTGTGACTCCCTGTTATATAGTTTATAAAGTCTGTGACTCCCTGTTATATAGTTTATAAAGTCTGTGACTCCCTGTTATATAGTTTATCAAGTTTGTGACTCCCTGTTATATAGTTTATAAAGTCTGTGACTCCCTGTTATATAGTTTATAAAGTCTATGACTCCTGTTATATAGTTTATAAAGTTTGTGACTCCCTGCTATATAGTTTATAAAGTCTATGACTCCCTGTTATATAGTTTATAAAGTCTGTGACTCCCTGTTATATAGTTTATAAAGTCTGTGACTCCCTGTTATATAGTTTATCAAGTTTGTGACTCTCTGTTATATAGTTTATAAAGTCTGTGACTCCCTGTTATATAGTTTATAAAGTCTGACTCCCTGTTATATAGTTTATAAAGTCTGTGACTCCCTGTTATATAGTTTATAAAGTCTGTGACTCCCTGTTATATAGTTTATCAAGTTTGTGACTCCCTGTTATATAGTTTATAAAGTCTATGACTCCCTGTTATATAGTTTATAAAGTCTGTGACTCCCTGTTATATAGTTTATCAAGTTTGTGACTCCCTGTTATATAGTTTATAAAGTCTGTGACTCCCTGTTATATAGTTTATAAAGTCTGTGACTCCCTGTTATATAGTTTATCAAGTTTGTGACTTTCTGTTATATAGTTTATAAAGTCTGTGACTCCCTGTTATATAGTTTAATAAGTTTGTGACTCCCTGTTATATAGTTTATAAAGTCTGTGACTCCCTGTTACATAGTTTATCAAGTTTGTGACTCCCTGTTATATAGTTTATAAAGTCTATGACTCCTTGTTATATAGTTTATCAAATCTATGACTCTTTGTTATATAGTTTATAAAGTCTATGACTCCCTGTTATATAGTTTATAAAGTCTTTGACTCCCTGTTATATAGTTTATCAAGTTTGTGACTCCCTGTTATATAGTTTATAAAGTCTGTGACTCCCTGTTATATAGT
Organism: Tachypleus tridentatus; assembly: GCF_004210375.1. Classification (NCBI taxonomy): domain Eukaryota; kingdom Metazoa; phylum Arthropoda; class Merostomata; order Xiphosura; family Limulidae; genus Tachypleus; species Tachypleus tridentatus. Next base: position 621,270 of record NC_134834.1, read on the forward strand.
TTATAAAGTCTGTGACTCCCTGTTATATAGTTTATAAAGTCTGTGACTCCCTGTTATATAGTTTATAAAATCTGTGACTCCCTGTTATATAGTTTATCAAGTTTGTGACTCCCTGTTATATAGTTTATAAAGTCTGTGACTCCCTGTTATATAGTTTATAAAGTCTATGACTCCCTGTTATATAGTTTATAAAGTTTGTGACTCCCTGCTATATAGTTTATAAAGTCTATGACTCCCTGTTATATAGTTTATAAAGTCTGTGACTCCCTGTTATATAGTTTATAAAGTCTGTGACTCCCTGTTATATAGTTTATCAAGTTTGTGACTCTCTGTTATATAGTTTATAAAGTCTGTGACTCCCTGTTATATAGTTTATAAAGTCTGACTCCCTGTTATATAGTTTATAAAGTCTGTGACTACCTGTTATATAGTTTATAAAGTCTGTGACTCCCTGTTATATAGTTTATCAAGTTTGTGACTCCCTGTTATATAGTTTATAAAGTCTATGACTCCCTGTTATATAGTTTATAAAGTCTGTGACTCCCTGTTATATAGTTTATCAAGTTTGTGACTCCCTGTTATATAGTTTATAAAGTCTGTGACTCCCTGTTATATAGTTTATAAAGTCTGTGACTCCCTGTTATATAGTTTATCAAGTTTGTGACTTTCTGTTATATAGTTTATAAAGTCTGTGACTCCCTGTTATATAGTTTATAAAGTCTATGACTCCCTGTTATATAGTTTATAATGTTTGTGACTCCCTGCTATATAGTTTATAAAGTCTATGACTCCCTGTTATATAGTTTATAAAGTCTGTGACTCCCTGTTATATAGTTTATAAAGTCTGTGACTCCCTGTTATATAGTTTATCAAGTTTGTGACTCTCTGTTATATAGTTTATAAAGTCTGTGACTCCCTGTTATATAATTTATAACGTCTATGATTCCCTGTTATATAGTTTATAAAGTCTGTGACTCCCTGTTATATAGTTTATAAAGTCTGTGACTTCCTGTTATACAGTTTATAAAGTCTATGACTCCCTGTTATATAGTTTATAAAGTCTGTGACTTCCTGTTATATAGTTTATCAAGTTTGTGACTCCCCATTATATAGCTTATATAATTTGCGACTCCCTGTTATATAGTCTGGAGCCCCGTCTTATGTAGTTTTTATTGTCTGGATACCCCGTCCTATGTAGTTTTTATTGTCTGGATACCACGTCCAATGTAGTTTTTATTGTCTGGATACCCCGTCCTATGTAGTTTTTATTGTCTGGATACCACGTCCTATGTAGTTTTTATTGTTTGGATACCCCGTCCTATGTAGTTTTTATTGTCTGGATACCACGTCCTATGTAGTTTTTATTGTCTGGATACCCCGTCCTATGTAGTTTCTATAGTGTGGGACTCCCGTTATATAGTTTATGTGGTTTGTGGCTCCACATTATATAGTTTATATGGTCTGTAACTATCTGTTATAGTGCTTATATAGTCTGCAACTCCTTGTTATACAGTCTGGAGCCTGTCTTATGTAGTTTTTATTGTCTGGCTACCTCGTCCTATGTAGTTTATATAGTGTGGGACTCCGATTACATAGTTACCGAATGACCTACAATGTGCTAATATTGGCCCTTTAAGCCGTGGGGGCGTTATAATGTGACGGTCAATCCACTCTTTGTTGGTAAAAGAGTAGCCCAAGAGTTGGCGGTGGGTGGTGATGACTTGCTGCATTCCCTGTAGTCTTACACTGCAAAATTATGGACGACTGTCGCAAATAGTCCTCGTGTAGCTTTGCGCGAAATTCAAAACAATATATCTCAGGACGACTGGTATGTGTATTAATACTTTTACTAATAAAGCAGGAAACAACGTTTTGAACTTCTTAGGTCATCTTTATGGTTAACCATAGGTTAAGGTTAAGATTTGTTTAAACTGAAAGGTTTAAATTTTATTACCTATCGAATTATATATTTCGACAAGATATCGATTAAGAAACCAACTTTAGATGTCGTCAAATTTCGCGAATGATTTTCTATATTTGGTTGAAAATGTTACACTGTGACGGTCAATCCCACTACTCGTTGGTAAAAGTTCAAAAGTTGGCAGTGGGTGGTGATGACTAGCTACCAACCCTCTAGTCTTTCATTGGTGAATTAGGAAGGCTATCGCAGATGGTCCTCGTGTAGCTTTGCGCGAAATTCGAAACCCAAAAAGGAAACGACCAATAAAATCGTAAAATGTAGCCCTCTGGTGGACTACGGTGAGTTTACCGACTCAGAAAGGTAAAAACCGAGGTTCGAGTATCTCCGGTGGGCACAGCAGATATCGAAATGTAATTTTACACTAAAACACACCGTAATGTATGTATGTAAGTTCAAAGTTTTTGCTGAACATAATTTTAACCATTCATAGAGTAATGCCAATCGTGTTATTTTGTTCACTGAACCCCAGAAATAAAGTCAAATAAATAGTTTTAGTTTAAATATCCGAGTTGGGTCTCCTCCTCTCGTTTACTGAAAATGCTGACGTGAAACATCATTAACTGGGGAAATTGACATGTATCGTTTTTCCTTAGTGTTTCACGAGTCATGACTGTTGTTTATCGAGAGCAAATATTCCGCAGCTCGCGGGGTAATTACTTAGTTTTCAATTTATTTTTGTGCTTATCGACTGCAAAAATTATTGACTGGGGAAAACAACAGCTTGACTCTAAATTTGCCGCGAGCAACGGTATTAAATGGCATAAAAACAGTTAAATACAAATTTAAAACTAAAATTAGAGGTTCGATTCCCCTCCGTGAACTTAGTAGATAGCCCGATGTGACTTTTCTATAAGAAAGCACACACACCCACAAATTTAAAATAATAGTAAATGGAATAAACAACACGCAAGGATATGGAGAAACACGTGCTAGAATACTCTTAAGCACGTGCCAAATGACGTCACAAACATATAAGCACGTGCCAGACGAGGTTACAAAAGTATAAGCACGTCTGAAACAACGTCAGAAAAAAAATAATACTTTTAGATTAAATATATACAAATATTACTGAATCTAAAAACCTCATGTTTAGTAAACACCTGCATGGCGGATTTTTCTTAATAATTTGACATAATGATAAATAATTAGTCTACGAATTCAGGGACTAATAATATTAATTATGTGGGTTTTAGATATATTCGTATGATAATATAGTACAAATTCAGGCAAACTCTTTAATTAATTGTGACAACTTCACATCACGTCGTCCTCAACTAATATTCGGTGGTGTATCTTTCCGAATTAAAATTTTAAAATAAAAACAATTCTGAAGAAAACAGCTTCTTGATTCGTGAAAACTTATTAGAAGGAGATACAATATAACGTCAGAGCTTTCAAAAGATAAATTATGCCTTTTAATAACCGAGAAGAAAATATTTTCTCTCAAGAGGGTTTCGAATTAATAGCGTTTTTTTACGTGTATGTGACCTCCCGGTGGGTCAACGATTAGCTTACCAACTTCCAATTTACTAAAATCTGTAGTCTGGGTAAATGAAGGACAACTAACAAGAACTTCTTCCCTATGATTAATACATTTGAATAGATAGGTTAGGCTTAGCTAGTCAGATGTTTTTATCTCAGGAATACTTCTTAAGGTGTAAGAACAGATAACTAAAATTGAGGATTCCTAAGATAACATCTTGTTAAAAGACGCTATTGAAACATTCAAAAGTTAAAAAGGCAGATATGCTAGTTTAATAAATATTGATTCAATCAACACACTTGTCGTCTCAGTCCACTGTATCCTGACTCCAATCAAAACACTTGTCGTCTCAGTCCACTGTATCCTGACTCCAATCAAAACACTTGTCATCTCAGTCCACTGTATCCTGACTCCAATCAAAACACTTGTCGTCTCAGTCCACTGTATCCTGAGTCCAATCAAAACACTTGTCGTATCAGTCCACTGTATCCTGACTCCAATCAAAACACTTGTCGTCTCAGTCCACTGTATCCTGACTCCAATCAAAACACTTGTCGTCTCAGTCTACTGTATCCTGACTCCAATCAAAACACTTCCCATTTTAGTCTACTGTATCTTGACTCCAATCAAAACACTTGTCATCTCAGTCCACTGTATCTTGACTCCAATCAAAACACTTGTCGTCTCAGTCCACTGTATCCTGACTCCAATCAAAACACTTGTCGTCTCAGTCCACTGTATCCTGACTCCAATCAAAACACTTGTCATCTCAGTCCACTGTATCCTGACTCCAATCAAAACACTTGTCATCTCAGTCCACTGTATCTTGACTCCAATCAAAACACTTGTCATCTCAGTCCACTGTATCCTGACTCCAATCAAAACACTTGTCGTCTCAGTCCACTGTATCCTGAGTCCAATCAAAACACTTGTCATCTCAGTCCACTGTATCCTGACTCCAATCAACACACTTGTCATCTCAGTCCACTGTATCCTGACTCCAATCAAAACACTTTCCATTTTAGTCTACTGTATCTTGACTCCAATCAAAACACTTGTTGTCTCAGTCCACTGTATCCTGACTCCAATCAAAACACTTGTTGTCTCAGTCCACTGTATCTTGACTCCAATCAAAACACTTGTTGTCTCAGTCTACTGTATCTTGACTCCAATCAAAACACTTGTCGTCTCAGTCCACTGTATCCTGACTCCAATCAAAACACTTGTTGTCTCAGTCCATTGTATCCTGACTCTAATCAAAACACTTGTCGTCTCAGTCCACTGTATCCTGACTCCAATCAAAACACTTGTCGTCTCAGTCCACTGTATCCTGACTCCAATCAAAACACTTGTTGTCTCAGTCCATTGTATCCTGACTCTAATCAAAACACTTGTCGTCTCAGTCCACTGTATCCTGACTCCAATCAAAACACTTGTCATCTCAGTCCACTGTATCCCGACTCCAATCAAAACACTTTCCATTTTAGTCTACTGTATCCTGACTCCAATCAAAACACTTGTTGTCTCAGTCCACTGTATCTTGACTCCAATCAAAACACTTGTCAACTCAGTCCACTGTATCCTGACTCCAATCAAAACACTTGTCATCTCAGTCCACTGTATCCTGAGTCCAATCAAAACACTTGCCATCTCAGTCTACTAAATGATAAATCCAATCGAAACACTTGTCATTTTAGTCAACTAGATGTTCAGCCCAATCAAAACACTTATCATTTTAGTCAACTAGATGTTCAGCCCAATCAAAACACTTTGTTATCTTAGTCTACTAGATGTTAACTCCAATCAAAACACGGTAGTAGTTATGTTCTTAGACTACTGTTGTTTTTATTATACGTGAGTAGTTATGTTCTTAGACCACTGTTGTTTTTATTATACGTCAGTAGTTATGTTCTTAGACTACTGTTGTTTTTATTATATGTCAGTAGTTACGTTCTTAAACCACTTTTGTTGTTATTATACGTTATCAGTTATGTTCTTAGACCACTGTTGTTTTTTTATTATGTATTAGTAGGTCTGTTCTGATACCAGTGTTGTTTTATTATATGTTAGGATCAATGTTCTGATACCAGTGTTGTTTTATTATATGTTAGGATCAATGTTCTGATACCAGTGTTGTTTTATTATATGTTAGGATCAATGTTCTGATACCACTGTTGTTTTGTTATATGTCGGGATCAATGTTCTGATACCAGTGTTGTTTTTATGTTTCAGTATTTCTGTTCTGAATACCCTAAGGATCTATCAGATTTATTACTCAATTTGTGACTTTTTTCGTAACAAGATTTCGAAAGGAAATGGATTTTAAGACGTAACCAGTACGTTCAACATCTATAAACACAATTCTCGGATTTTACGAAGGGAGTAAGTAATTCGTTAAATCACAGCTGAAGCTCTTTTGTTGACACAGCAAAATGAGTTAGTTAAGAGGGGTCGTGTAATAAAATTTCAAGATTAAAAGTTTTAATCTTTCTATGGTGTGAAAGTACAATATCTAACCAAACAGTTTCTTTCATAACATAAAACGTATAATATTATTATATGTACCAAACGAACAAAACAATAATAAATAACAATATAAGACATAACATGAACAGAAATAACTACCAGAAAAACAAAACAAGATATATATCAAAGTACAGATTAAAATAGTAGATAATGCTACTAGTTTAGTATACCAAAATCAAACCATACCAATAAAGTATCTATCTTATGCGTTCAAACACTATATTCTGCACTCTAAAGCATTACCATTAGGCTTACCACAAAATCAATACAAGAGTACTGTACGTAAAATGAGCTTGGACGGTTCTGCGTATTCGTGCCTATAGTACAGGAAATCTAATTTATTTCAGGGAAAAAGAAATACACAATGTTTTATTGATATACAGCTTAACAAGCTACTTTAAATAAACACAATGTTTTATTGGTATACAGCTTAACAAGTTACTCCAAAGAAACACAATGTTTTATTGATATACAGCTTAACAAGCTACTCCAAAGAAACACAATGTTTTATTGGTATACAGCTTAACAAGTTACTCCAAAGAAACACAATGTTTTATTGATATACAGCTTAACAAGCTACTTTAAATAAACACAATGTTTTATTGGTATACAGCTTAACAAGTTACTCCAAAGAAACACAATGTTTTATTGATATACAGCTTAACAAGCTACTTTAAATAAACACAATGTTTTATTGGTATACAGCAACAAGTTACTCCAAAGAAACACAATGTTTTATTGATATACAGCTTAACAAGCTACTTTAAATAAACACAATGTTTTATTGGTATACAGCTTAACAAGTTACTCCAAAGAAACACAATGTTTTATTGATATACAGCTTAACAAGCTACTTTAAATAAACACAATGTTTTATTGGTATACAGCTTAACAAGTTACTCCAAAGAAACACAATGTTTTATTGATATACAGCTTAACAAGCTACTTTAAATAAACACAATGTTTTATTGGTATACAGCTTAACAAGTTACTCCAAAGAAACACAATGTTTTATTGGTATACAGCTTAACAAGCTACTCCAAAGAAACACAATGTTTTATTGATATACAGCTTAACAAGCTACTTTAAATAAACACAATGTTTTATTGGTATACAGCTTAACAAGTTACTCCAAAGAAACACAATGTTTTATTGATATACAGCTTAACAAACTACTTTAAATAAACACAATGTTTTATTTGTATACAGCTTAACAAGCTACTCCAAAGAAACACAATGTTTTATTGGTATACAGCTTAACAAGTTACTCCAAAGAAACACAATGTTTTATTGGTATACAGCTTAACAAGCTACTTTAAATAAACACAATGTTTTATTGGTATACAGCTTAACAAGTTACTCCAAAGAAACACAATGTTTTATTGATATACAGCTTAACAAACTACTTTAAATAAACACAATGTTTTATTGGTATACAGCTTAACAAGTTACTCCAAAGAAACACAATGTTTTATTGGTATACAGCTTAACAAGCTACTCCAAAGAAACACAATGTTTTATTGGTATACAGCTTAACAAGTTACTCCAAAGAAACACAATGTTTTATTGGTATACAGCTTAACAAGCTACTTTAAATAAACACAATGTTTTATTGGTATACAGCTTAACAAGTTACTCCAAAGAAACACAATGTTTTATTGGTATACAGCTTAACAAGCTACTCCAAGGAAACACAATGTTTTATTGGTATACAGCTTAACAAGTTACTCCAAGAAACACAATGTTTTATTGGTATACAGCTTAACAAGTTACTTTAAATAAACACAATGTTTTATTGGTATACAGCTTAACAAGTTACTCAAAGAAACACAATGTTTTATTGATATACAGCTTAACAAACTACTTTAAATAAACACAATGTTTTATTGGTATACAGCTTAACAAGTTACTCCAAAGAAACACAATGTTTTATTGATATACAGCTTAACAAACTACTTTAAATAAACACAATGTTTTATTGGTATACAGCTTAACAAGCTACTCCAAAGAAACACAATGTTTTATTGGTATACAGCTTAACAAGTTACTCCAAAGAAACACAATGTTTTATTGGTATACAGCTTAACAAGCTACTCCAAAGAAACATAATGTTTTATTGGTATACAGCTTAACAAGTTACTCCAAAGAAACACAATGTTTTATTGGTATACAGCTTAACAAGCTACTCCAAAGAAACACAATGTTTTATTGGTATACAGCTTAACAAGTTACTCCAAAGAAACACAATGTTTTATTGGTATACAGCTTAACAAGCTACTCCAAAGAAACACAATGTTTTATTGGTATACAGCTTAACAAGTTACTTTAAATAAACACAATGTTTTATTGGTATACAGCTTAACAAGTTACTCCAAAGAAACACAATGTTTTATTGGTATACAGCTTAACAAGCTACTTTAAATAAACACAATGTTTTATTGGTATACAGCTTAACAAGTTACTCCAAAGAAACACAATGTTTTATTGGTATACAGCTTAACAAGCTACTCCAAAGAAACACAATGTTTTATTGGTATACAGCTTAACAAGTTACTCCAAAGAAACACAATGTTTTATTGGTATACAGCTTAACAAGCTACTTTAAATAAACACAATGTTTTATTGGTATACAGCTTAACAAGTTACTCCAAAGAAACACAATGTTTTATTGGTATACAGCTTAACAAACTACTTTAAATAAACACAATGTTTTATTGGTATACAGCTTAACAAGCTACTCCAAAGAAACACAATGTTTTATTGGTATACAGCTTAACAAGTTACTCCAAAGAAACACAATGTTTTATTGATATACAGCTTAACAAACTACTTTAAATAAACACAATGTTTTATTGGTATACAGCTTAACAAGCTACTCCAAAGAAACACAATGTTTTATTGGTATACAGCTTAACAAGTTACTCCAAAGAAACACAATGTTTTATTGGTATACAGCAACAAGCTACTTTAAATAAACACAATGTTTTATTGGTATACAGCTTAACAAGTTACTCAAAAGAAACACAATGTTTTATTGGTATACAGCTTAACAAGCTACTCCAAAGAAACACAATGTTTTATTGGTATACAGCTTAACAAGTTACTCCAAAGAAACACAATGTTTTATTGGTATACAGCTTAACAAGCTACTTTAAATAAACATAATGTTTTATTGGTATACAGCTTAACAAGCTACTCCAAAGAAACACAATGTTTTATTGGTATACAGCTTAACAAGTTACTCCAAAGAAACACAATGTTTTATTGGTATACAGCTTAACAAGCTACTCCAAAGAAACATAATGTTTTATTGGTATACAGCTTAACAAGTTACTCCAAAGAAACACAATGTTTTATTAATTTACAGCTTAACAAGCTACTCCAAAGAAACACAATGTTTTATTGGTATACAGCTTAACAAGCTACTCCAAAGAAACACAATGTTTTATTGGTATACAGCTTAACAAGTTACTCCAAAGAAACACAATGTTTTATTGGTATACAGCTTAACAATCTACTCCAAAGAAACATAATGTTTTATTGGTATACAGCTTAACAAGCTACTCCAAAGAAACACAATGTTTTATTGGTATACAGCTTAACAAGTTACTCCAAAGAAACACAATGTTTTATTGGTATACAGCTTAACAATCTACTCCAAAGAAACATAATGTTTTATTGGTATACAGCTTAACAAGTTACTCCAAAGAAACACAATGTTTTATTGGTATACAGCTTAACAAGCTACTCGAAAGAAACACAATGTTTTATTGGTATACAGCTTAACTAGTTACTCCAAAGAAACACAATGTTTTATTGGTATACAGCTTAACAAGCTACTCCAAAGAAACACAATGTTTTATTGGTATATAGCTTAACTAGCTACTCGAAAGAAACACAATGTTTTATTGGTATACAAGCAACTAGTTACTCCAAAGAAACACAATGTTTTATTGGTATACAGCTTAACAAGCTACTCAAAGAAACACAATGTTTTATTGGTATATAAGCTTAACTAGTTACTCCAAAAAAACACAATGTTTTATTGGTATACAGCTTAACTAGTTACTCGAAAGAAACACAATGTTTTATTGGTATACAGCTTAACAAGCTACTCCAAAGAAACACAATGTTTTATTGGTATATAGCTTAACTAGTTACTCCAAAAAAACACAATGTTTTATTGGTATACAGCTTAACTAGTTACTCGAAAGAAACACAATGTTTTATTGGTATACAGCTTAACAAGCTACTCCAAAGAAACACAATGTTTTATTGGTATACAGCTTAACAACTTACTCCAAAGAAACACAATGTTTTATTGGTATACAGCTTAACAAGCTACTCCAAAGAAACACAATGTTTTATTGGTATACAGCTTAACAAGTTACTCCAAAGAAACACAATGTTTTATTGGTTTACAGCTTAACAAGCTACTCCAAAGAAACACAATGTTTTATTGGTATACAGCTTAACAAGCTACTCCAAAGAAACACAATGTTTTATTGGTATACAGCTTAACAAGTTACTCCAAAGAAACACAATGTTTTATTGGTATACAGCTTAACAATCTACTCCAAAGAAACATAATGTTTTATTGGTATACAGCTTAACAAGCTACTCCAAAGAAACAAAATGTTTTATTGGTATACAGCTTAACAACTTACTCCAAAGAAACACAATGTTTTATTGGTATACAGCTTAACAAGCTACTCCAAACAAACACAATGTTTTATTGGTATACAGCTTAACAAGTTACTCCAAAGAAACACAATGTTTTATTGGTATACAGCTTAACAAGCTACTCCAAAGAAACACAATGTTTTATTGGTATACAGCTTAACTAGTTACTCCAAAGAAACACAATGTTTTATTGGTATACAGCTTAACAAGCTACTCCAAAGAAACACAATGTTTTATTGGTATACAGCTTAACTAGTTACTCCAAAAAAACACAATGTTTTATTGGTATACAGCTTAACAAGTTACTCCAAAGAAACACAATGTTTTATTGATATACAGCTTAACAAGCTACTCCAAAGAAACACAATGTTTTATTGATATACAGCTTAACAAGCTACTTTAAATAAACACAATGTTTTATTGGTATACAGCTTAACTAGTTACTCAAAAGAAACACAATGATTTATTGGTATACAGCTTAACTAGTTACTCCAAAGAAACACAATGATTTATTGGTATACAGCTTAACAAGCTACTCCAAAGAAACACAATGTTTTATTGGTATACAGCTTAACAAGCTACTTTAAATAAACACAATGTTTTATTGGTATACAGCTTAACAAGTTACTCCAAAGAAACACAATGTTTTATTGATATACAGCTTAACAAACTACTTTAAATAAACACAATGTTTTATTGGTATACAGCTTAACAAGTTACTCCAAAGAAACACAATGTTTTATTGGTATACAGCTTAACAAGCTACTCCAAAGAAACACAATGTTTTATTGGTATACAGCTTAACAAGTTACTCCAAAGAAACACAATGTTTTATTGGTATACAGCTTAACAAGCTACTTTAAATAAACACAATGTTTTATTGGTATACAGCTTAACAAGTTACTCCAAAGAAACACAATGTTTTATTGGTATACAGCTTAACAAGCTACTCCAAAGAAACACAATGTTTTATTGGTATACAGCTTAACAAGTTACTCCAAAGAAACACAATGTTTTATTGGTATACAGCTTAACAAGCTACTTTAAATAAACACAATGTTTTATTGGTATACAGCAACAAGTTACTCCAAAGAAACACAATGTTTTATTGGTATACAGCTTAACAAGTTACTCCAAAGAAACACAATGTTTTATTGGTATACAGCTTAACAAGCTACTCCAAAGAAACATAATGTTTTATTGGTATACAGCTTAACAAGTTACTCCAAAGAAACACAATGTTTTATTGGTTTACAGCTTAACAAGCTACTCCAAAGAAACACAATGTTTTATTGGTATACAGCTTAACAAGCTACTCCAAAGAAACACAATGTTTTATTGGTATACAGCTTAACAAGTTACTCCAAAGAAACACAATGTTTTATTGGTATACAGCTTAACAATCTACTCCAAAGAAACATAATGTTTTATTGGTATACAGCTTAACAAGCTACTCCAAAGAAACAAAATGTTTTATTGGTATACAGCTTAACAACTTACTCCAAAGAAACACAATGTTTTATTGGTATACAGCTTAACAAGCTACTCCAAACAAACACAATGTTTTATTGGTATACAGCTTAACAAGTTACTCCAAAGAAACACAATGTTTTATTGGTATACAGCTTAACAAGCTACTCCAAAGAAACACAATGTTTTATTGGTATACAACAACTAGTTACTCAAAGAAACACAATGTTTTATTGGTATACAGCTTAACAAGCTACTCCAAAGAAACACAATGTTTTATTGGTATACAGCTTAACTAGTTACTCCAAAAAACACAATGTTTTATTGGTATACAGCTTAACAAGTTACTCCAAAGAAACACAATGTTTTATTGATATACAGCTTAACAAGCTACTCCACAGAAACACAATGTTTTATTGATATACAGCTTAACAAGCTACTTTAAATAAACACAATGTTTTATTGGTATACAGCTTAACTAGTTACTCAAAAAAAACACAATGATTTATTGGTATACAACAACTAGTTACTCCAAAGAAACACAATGATTTATTGGTATACAGCTTAACAAGCTACTCCAAAGAAACACAATGTTTTATTGGTATACAGCAACAAGCTACTTTAAATAAACACAATGTTTTATTGGTATACAGCAACAAGTTACTCCAAAGAAACACAATGTTTTATTGATATACAGCTTAACAAACTACTTTAAATAAACACAATGTTTTATTGGTATACAGCTTAACAAGTTACTCAAAGAAACACAATGTTTTATTGGTATACAGCTTAACAAGCTACTCAAAGAAACACAATGTTTTATTGGTATACAGCTTAACAAGTTACTCCAAAGAAACACAATGTTTTATTGGTATACAGCAACAAGCTACTTTAAATAAACACAATGTTTTATTGGTATACAGCTTAACAAGTTACTCCAAAGAAACACAATGTTTTATTGATATACAGCTTAACAAACTACTTTAAATAAACACAATGTTTTATTGGTATACAGCTTAACAAGTTACTCCAAAGAAACACAATGTTTTATTGATATACAGCTTAACAAGCTACTTTAAATAAACACAATGTTTTATTGGTATACAGCTTAACAAGCTACTCCAAAGAAACACAATGTTTTATTGGTATACAACAACAAGTTACTCCAAAGAAACACAATGTTTTATTGGTATACAGCTTAACAAGCTACTTTAAATAAACACAATGTTTTATTGGTATACAGCTTAACAAGTTACTCCAAAGAAACACAATGTTTTATTGGTATACAGCTTAACAAGCTACTCCAAAGAAACACAATGTTTTATTGATATACAGCTTAACAAGCTACTTTAAATAAACACAATGTTTTATTGGTATACAGCTTAACAAGTTACTCCAAAGAAACACAATGTTTTATTGATATACAGCTTAACAAACTACTTTAAATAAACACAATGTTTTATTTGTATACAGCAACAAGCTACTCCAAAGAAACACAATGTTTTATTGGTATACAGCTTAACAAGTTACTCCAAAGAAACACAATGTTTTATTGGTATACAGCTTAACAAGCTACTTTAAATAAACACAATGTTTTATTGGTATACAGCTTAACAAGTTACTCCAAAGAAACACAATGTTTTATTGATATACAGCTTAACAAACTACTTTAAATAAACACAATGTTTTATTGGTATACAACAACAAGTTACTCCAAAGAAACACAATGTTTTATTGGTATACAGCAACAAGCTACTCCAAAGAAACACAATGTTTTATTGGTATACAGCTTAACAAGTTACTCAAAGAAACACAATGTTTTATTGGTATACAGCTTAACAAGCTACTTTAAATAAACACAATGTTTTATTGGTATACAACAACAAGTTACTCCAAAGAAACACAATGTTTTATTGGTATACAGCAACAAGCTACTCAAAGAAACACAATGTTTTATTGGTATACAGCTTAAGAAGTTACTCAAAGAAACACAATGTTTTATTGGTATACAGCTTAACAAGCTACTTTAAATAAACACAATGTTTTATTGGTATACAGCTTAACAAGTTACTCCAAAGAAACACAATGTTTTATTGGTATACAGCTTAACAAACTACTTTAAATAAACACAATGTTTTATTGGTATACAGCTTAACAAGTTACTCCAAAGAAACACAATGTTTTATTGATATACAGCTTAACAAACTACTTTAAATAAACACAATGTTTTATTGGTATACAGCTTAACAAGCTACTCCAAAGAAACACAATGTTTTATTGGTATACAGCAACAAGTTACTCCAAAGAAACACAATGTTTTATTGGTATACAGCTTAACAAGCTACTTTAAATAAACACAATGTTTTATTGGTATACAGCTTAACAAGTTACTCCAAAGAAACACAATGTTTTATTGGTATACAGCTCAACAAGCTACTCCAAAGAAACACAATGTTTTATTGGTATACAGCTTAACAAGTTACTCCAAAGAAACACAATGTTTTATTGGTATACAGCAACAAGCTACTCCAAAGAAACACAATGTTTTATTGGTATACAACAACAAGTTACTCCAAAGAAACACAATGTTTTATTGGTTTACAGCTTAACAAGCTACTCCAAAGAAACACAATGTTTTATTGGTATACAGCAACAAGCTACTCAAAGAAACACAATGTTTTATTGGTATACAGCTTAACAAGTTACTCCAAAGAAACACAATGTTTTATTGGTATACAGCAACAATCTACTCAAAGAAACATAATGTTTTATTGGTATACAGCAAACAAGCTACTCCAAAGAAACAAAATGTTTTATTGGTATACAACAACAACTTACTCCAAAGAAACACAATGTTTTATTGGTATACAAGCAACAAGCTACTCCAAAGAAACACAATGTTTTATTGGTATACAGCTTAACAAGTTACTCCAAAGAAACACAATGTTTTATTGGTATACAGCAACAAGCTACTCCAAAGAAACACAATGTTTTATTGGTATACAAACAACTAGTTACTCCAAAGAAACACAATGTTTTATTGGTATACAGCTTAACAAGCTACTCCAAAGAAACACAATGTTTTATTGGTATATAAGCAACTAGTTACTCCAAAAAAACACAATGTTTTATTGGTATACAGCTTAACTAGTTACTCGAAAGAAACACAATATTTTATTGGTATACAGCAACAAGCTACTCAAAGAAACACAATGTTTTATTGATATACAGCAACAAGCTACTTTAAATAAACACAATGTTTTATTGGTATACAGCTTAACTAGTTACTCCAAAGAAACACAATGATTTATTGGTATACAGCAACTAGTTACTCCAAAGAAACACAATGATTTATTGGTATACAGCAACAAGCTACTCCAAAGAAACACAATGTTTTATTGATATACAGCTTAACAAGCTACTTTAAATAAACACAATGTTTTATTGGTATACAGCTTAACTAGTTACTCCAAAGAAACACAATGATTTATTGGTATACAGCAACAAGCTACTCAAAGAAACACAATGTTTTATTGATATACAGCTTAACAAGCTACTTTAAATAAACACAATGTTTTATTGGTATACAGCAACTAGTTACTCCAAAGAAACACAATGATTTATTGGTATACAGCAACAAGCTACTCCAAAGAAACACAATGTTTTATTGGTATACAACAACTAGTTACTCCAAAAAAAACACAATGTTTTATTGGTATACAGCTTAACTAGTTACTCCAAAGAAACACAATGTTTTATTGGTATACAGCTTAACAAGCTACTCCAAAGAAACACAATGTTTTATTGATATACAGCTTAACAAGCTACTTTAAATAAACACAATGTTTTATTGGTATACAGCAACTAGTTACTCCAAAGAAACACAATGATTTATTGGTACACAGCAACAAGTTACTCGAAAGAAACACAATGTTTTATTGGTATACAGCAACAAGCTACTCCAAAGAAACACAATGTTTTATTGGTATACAACAACTAGTTACTCCAAAAAAACACAATGTTTTATTGGTATACAGCTTAACTAGTTACTCCAAAGAAACACAATGTTTTATTGGTATACAGCAACAAGCTACTCAAAGAAACACAATGTTTTATTGATATACAGCAACAAGCTACTTTAAATAAACACAATGTTTTATTGGTATACAGCTTAACTAGTTACTCCAAAGAAACACAATGATTTATTGGTATACAAGCAACAAGTTACTCGAAAGAAACACAATGTTTTATTGGTATACAGCTTAACAAGCTACTCCAAAGAAACACAATGTTATATTGATATACAACAACAACCTACTCTAAATAAACACAATGTTTTATTGGTATACAAGCAACTAGTTACTCCAAAGAAACACAATGATTTATTGGTATACAGCAACTAGTTACTCCAAAGAAACACAATGATTTATTGGTATACAGCAACTAGCTACTTTAAATAAACACAATGTTTTATTGGTATACAGCTTAACAAGCTACTCCAAAGAAACACAATGTTTTATTGGTATACAGCTTAACAAGTTACTCAAAGAAACACAATGTTTTATTGGTATACAGCTTAACAATCTACTCCAAAGAAACATAATGTTTTATTGGTATACAGCAACAAGCTACTCCAAAGAAACAAAATGTTTTATTGGTATACAGCTTAACAACTTACTCAAAGAAACACAATGTTTTATTGGTATACAGCTTAACAAGCTACTCCAAAGAAACATAATGTTTTATTGGTATACAGCAACAAGTTACTCAAAGAAACACAATGTTTTATTGGTATACAGCTTAACAAGCTACTCCAAAGAAACACAATGTTTTATTGGTATACAACAACTAGTTACTCCAAAGAAACACAATGTTTTATTGGTATACAGCTTAACAAGCTACTCCAAAGAAACACAATGTTTTATTGGTATACAGCTTAACTAGTTACTCAAAAAAACACAATGTTTTATTGGTATACAGCTTAACTAGTTACTCCAAAGAAACACAATGTTTTATTGGTATACAGCTTAACAAGCTACTCCAAAGAAACACAATGTTTTATTGATATACAGCAACAAGCTACTTTAAATAAACACAATGTTTTATTGGTATACAGCTTAACTAGTTACTCAAAGAAACACAATGATTTATTGGTATACAGCAACTAGTTACTCAAAGAAACACAATGATTTATTGGTATACAGCTTAACAAGCTACTCCAAAGAAACACAATGTTTTATTGGTATACAGCAACAAGCTACTTTAAATAAACACAATGTTTTATTGGTATACAGCTTAACAAGCTACTCAAAGAAACACAATGTTTTATTGATATACAGCAACAAACTACTTTAAATAAACACAATGTTTTATTGGTATACAGCTTAACAAGTTACTCCAAAGAAACACAATGTTTTATTGGTATACAGCAACAACAAGCTACTCAAAGAAACACAATGTTTTATTGGTATACAGCTTAACAAGTTACTCCAAAGAAACACAATGTTTTATTGGTATACAGCTAACAAGCTACTCAAAGAAACACAATGTTTTATTGATATACAGCAACAAGCTACTTTAAATAAACACAATGTTTTATTGGTATACAGCAACTAGTTACTCAAAGAAACACAATGATTTATTGGTATACAAGCAACTAGTTACTCCAAAGAAACACAATGATTTATTGGTATACAGCAACAAGCTACTCCAAAGAAACACAATGTTTTATTGATATACAGCAACAAGCTACTTTAAATAAACACAATGTTTTATTGGTATACAGCAACTAGTTACTCCAAAGAAACACAATGATTTATTGGTATACAGCAACAAGCTACTCCAAAGAAACACAATGTTTTATTGATATACAGCTTAACAAGCTACTTTAAATAAACACAATGTTTTATTGGTATACAGCTTAACTAGTTACTCCAAAGAAACACAATGATTTATTGGTATACAGCTTAACAAGCTACTCCAAAGAAACACAATGTTTTATTGGTATACAGCTTAACTAGTTACTCCAAAAAAACACAATGTTTTATTGGTATACAGCTTAACTAGTTACTCCAAAGAAACACAATGTTTTATTGGTATACAGCAACAAGCTACTCAAAGAAACACAATGTTTTATTGATATACAGCTTAACAAGCTACTTTAAATAAACACAATGTTTTATTGGTATACAGCTTAACTAGTTACTCCAAAGAAACACAATGATTTATTGGTATACAGCTTAACAAGTTACTCGAAAGAAACACAATGTTTTATTGGTATACAGCTTAACAAGCTACTCCAAAGAAACACAATGTTATATTGATATACAGCTTAACAACCTACTCTAAATAAACACAATGTTTTATTGGTATACAGCTTAACTAGTTACTCCAAAGAAACACAATGATTTATTGGTATACAGCTTAACTAGTTACTCCAAAGAAACACAATGATTTATTGGTATACAGCTTAACTAGCTACTTTAAATAAACACAATGTTTTATTGGTATACAGCTTAACAAGCTACTCCAAAGAAACACAATGTTTTATTGGTATACAGCTTAACAAGTTACTCCAAAGAAACACAATGTTTTATTGGTATACAGCTTAACAATCTACTCCAAAGAAACATAATGTTTTATTGGTATACAGCTTAACAAGCTACTCCAAAGAAACAAAATGTTTTATTGGTATACAGCTTAACAACTTACTCCAAAGAAACACAATGTTTTATTGGTATACAGCAACAAGCTACTCAAAGAAACATAATGTTTTATTGGTATACAGCTTAACAAGTTACTCCAAAGAAACACAATGTTTTATTGGTATACAGCTTAACAAGCTACTCCAAAGAAACACAATGTTTTATTGGTATACAGCTTAACTAGTTACTCCAAAGAAACACAATGTTTTATTGGTATACAGCTTAACAAGCTACTCCAAAGAAACACAATGTTTTATTGGTATACAGCTTAACTAGTTACTCCAAAAAAACACAATGTTTTATTGGTATACAGCTTAACTAGTTACTCCAAAGAAACACAATGTTTTATTGGTATACAGCTTAACAAGCTACTCCAAAGAAACACAATGTTTTATTGATATACAGCTTAACAAGCTACTTTAAATAAACACAATGTTTTATTGGTATACAGCTTAACTAGTTACTCCAAAGAAACACAATGATTTATTGGTATACAGCTTAACTAGTTACTCCAAAGAAACACAATGATTTATTGGTATACAGCTTAACAAGCTACTCCAAAGAAACACAATGTTTTATTGGTATACAGCTTAACAAGCTACTTTAAATAAACACAATGTTTTATTGGTATACAGCTTAACAAGTTACTCCAAAGAAACACAATGTTTTATTGATATACAGCTTAACAAACTACTTTAAATAAACACAATGTTTTATTGGTATACAGCAACAAGTTACTCAAAGAAACACAATGTTTTATTGGTATACAACAACAAGCTACTCCAAAGAAACACAATGTTTTATTGGTATACAGCAACAAGTTACTCCAAAGAAACACAATGTTTTATTGGTATACAACTTAACAAGCTACTTTAAATAAACACAATGTTTTATTGGTATACAGCAACAAGTTACTCAAAGAAACACAATGTTTTATTGGTATACAGCTTAACAAGCTACTCCAAAGAAACACAATGTTTTATTGGTATACAGCTTAACAAGTTACTCCAAAGAAACACAATGTTTTATTGGTATACAGCTTAACAAGCTACTTCAAATAAACACAATGTTTTATTGGTATACAGCAACAAGTTACTCAAAGAAACACAATGTTTTATTGATATACAGCTTAACAAACTACTTTAAATAAACACAATGTTTTATTGGTATACAGCAACAAGTTACTCCAAAGAAACACAATGTTTTATTGATATACAGCAACAAACTACTTTAAATAAACACAATGTTTTATTGGTATACAGCAACAAGCTACTCCAAAGAAACACAATGTTTTATTGGTATACAACTTAACAAGTTACTCCAAAGAAACACAATGTTTTATTGGTATACAGCTTAACAAGCTACTCAAAGAAACATAATGTTTTATTGGTATACAGCAACAAGCTACTCAAAGAAACACAATGTTTTATTGGTATACAGCAACAACTTACTCCAAAGAAACACAATGTTTTATTGGTATACAGCTTAACAAGCTACTCCAAAGAAACACAATGTTTTATTGGTATACAGCTTAACAAGTTACTCCAAAGAAACACAATGTTTTATTGGTTTACAGCTTAACAAGCTACTCCAAAGAAACACAATGTTTTATTGGTATACAGCTTAACAAGCTACTCCAAAGAAACACAATGTTTTATTGGTATACAGCTTAACAAGTTACTCCAAAGAAACACAATGTTTTATTGGTATACAGCTTAACAATCTACTCCAAAGAAACATAATGTTTTATTGGTATACAGCTTAACAAGCTACTCCAAAGAAACAAAATGTTTTATTGGTATACAGCTTAACAACTTACTCCAAAGAAACACAATGTTTTATTGGTATACAGCTTAACAAGCTACTCCAAAGAAACACAATGTTTTATTGGTATACAGCTTAACAAGTTACTCCAAAGAAACACAATGTTTTATTGGTATACAGCAACAAGCTACTCCAAAGAAACACAATGTTTTATTGGTATACAGCTTAACTAGTTACTCCAAAGAAACACAATGTTTTATTGGTATACAGCTTAACAAGCTACTCCAAAGAAACACAATGTTTTATTGGTATATAGCTTAACTAGTTACTCCAAAAAAACACAATGTTTTATTGGTATACAGCTTAACTAGTTACTCGAAAGAAACACAATGTTTTATTGGTATACAGCTTAACAAGCTACTCCAAAGAAACACAATGTTTTATTGATATACAGCTTAACAAGCTACTTTAAATAAACACAATGTTTTATTGGTATACAGCTTAACAAGTTACTCCAAAGAAACACAATGATTTATTGGTATACAGCTTAACTAGTTACTCCAAAGAAACACAATGATTTATTGGTATACAGCTTAACAAGCTACTCCAAAGAAACACAATGTTTTATTGATATACAGCTTAACAAGCTACTTTAAATAAACACAATGTTTTATTGGTATACAGCTTAACTAGTTACTCCAAAGAAACACAATGATTTATTGGTATACAGCTTAACAAGCTACTCCAAAGAAACACAATGTTTTATTGATATACAGCTTAACAAGCTACTTTAAATAAACACAATGTTTTATTGGTATACAGCTTAACTAGTTACTCCAAAGAAACACAATGATTTATTGGTATACAGCTTAACAAGCTACTCCAAAGAAACACAATGTTTTATTGGTATACAGCTTAACTAGTTACTCCAAAAAAACACAATGTTTTATTGGTATACAGCTTAACTAGTTACTCCAAAGAAACACAATGTTTTATTGGTATACAGCTTAACAAGCTACTCCAAAGAAACACAATGTTTTATTGATATACAGCTTAACAAGCTACTTTAAATAAACACAATGTTTTATTGGTATACAGCTTAACTAGTTACTCCAAAGAAACACAATGATTTATTGGTATACAGCTTAACAAGTTACTCCAAAGAAACACAATGTTTTATTGGTATACAGCTTAACAAGCTACTCCAAAGAAACACAATGTTATATTGATATACAGCTTAACAACCTACTCTAAATAAACACAATGTTTTATTGGTATACAACAACTAGTTACTCCAAAGAAACACAATGATTTATTTGTATACAGCTTAACTAGTTACTCCAAAGAAACACAATGATTTATTGGTATACAGCTTAACTAGCTACTCCAAAGAAACACAATGATTTATTGGTATACAGCTTAACAAGCTACTCCAAAGAAACACAATGTTTTATTGATATACAGCAACAAGCTACTTTAAATAAACACAATGTTTTATTGGTATACAGCAACTAGTTACTCCAAAGAAACACAATGATTTATTGGTATACAGCAACAAGCTACTCCAAAAAAAACACAATGTTTTATTGATATACAGCAAACAAGCTACTTTAAATAAACACAATGTTTTATTGGTATACAGCAACTAGTTACTCCAAAGAAACACAATGATTTATTGGTATACAGCTTAACAAGCTACTCCAAAGAAACACAATGTTTTATTGGTATACAGCAACTAGTTACTCCAAAAAACACAATGTTTTATTGGTATACAGCTTAACTAGTTACTCCAAAGAAACACAATGTTTTATTGGTATACAGCTTAACAAGCTACTCCAAAGAAACACAATGTTTTATTGATATACAGCTTAACAAGCTACTTTAAATAAACACAATGTTTTATTGGTATACAGCTTAACTAGTTACTCCAAAGAAACACAATGATTTATTGGTATACAGCTTAACAAGTTACTCCAAAGAAACACAATGTTTTATTGGTATACAGCAACAAGCTACTCAAAAGAAACACAATGTTATATTGATATACAGCTTAACAACCTACTCTAAATAAACACAATGTTTTATTGGTATACAGCTTAACTAGTTACTCCAAAGAAACACAATGATTTATTTGTATACAGCTTAACTAGTTACTCCAAAGAAACACAATGATTTATTGGTATACAGCTTAACTAGCTACTCCAAAGAAACACAATGTTTTATTGGTATACAGCTTAACAAGTTACTCCAAATTGAATTTGTTTGTTTATGGGTTTGTTTGTTTGTTTGTTTTATGGAAATGCTGATAAACTGTTACATTATAAATGTTCACACCAGTTTGTCTTCGGTAAATGCACAAATGAGACGGAAACTGATGAAAACTGACCATAACAAAAGAATTTAGACGGAAGGTTTATTGTAATTCAACATCCTAGGATCTTTTATATCTTAATTATATCATGTATTTGAAGAAGTATTACTTTATGAGTGTTGTCACTACATAGCACTTGTGCTAAAAGATAAAATCCGTTATTAGGTTCCTATTTTGTTTTTGGAGTGAACAAACAAAAGGAGGCGAACTTGGCGAAACGATTGCGGATCAGAAAGCCTAGTCTGTGTGTGTTTTCCTAAAGGAAAGCCACGTAAGGCTATCTGCTGAGTCCACCGAGGGTAAGGGGCAGAGGAAAGCCCAAGGTTAACCTTTAGATATGCTGACAAAACCTCTGATTTACTTAAAGAAGTGAATGGTTTTGCTCTAGGGGTTAGAAAGCATATAGGGTGGCGCGTGGTTTGGTATACTGAACTGTGTTTCAGGATGTTCTAACTGTATATGGAGAGGGGGAACATCTCCCCTTATAATTTACAGTTTGTGGGTGGATGTAGGAGATCATAAAATACTTCTCAGATTCCACATTTTCTCTACCGAATTTAAAATGATCACTTGCAGTAGTTTATCAGTACGTTTGTTTAACGAAAGCTAGAAACCGTAATTATAAGAAAAGAAAATATGTTGTATGTGATATTTGTACGTGTTATGTAGAGGTAAGGACTGTCACTGTTTTATGAATATTTATGTAGCGTATGTGAATGATTATCTGATGATTATCTTCTGGTTTTAATGTACAAGAACATGAAGTCAGTGATCTGTCGAGAAGTACAAGAACATTAAACAGTGATCTGTCGAGAAGTACATGAACAGTAAATCAGTGATCTGTCGAGAAGTACATGAACAGTAAATCAGTGATCTGTCGAGAAGTACATGAACAGTAAACAGTGATCTGTTGAGAAGTACATGAACAGTAAATCAGTGATCTGTCGAGAAGTACAAATACAGTAAATCAGTGATCTGTCGAGAAGTACAAATACAGTAAATCAATGATCTGTCGAGAAGTACAAATACAGTAAATCGATGATCTGTCGAGAAGTACAAATACAGTAAATCAATGATCTGTCGAGAAGTACAAGAACAGTAAATCAGTGATCTGTTGAGAAGTACAAAAACAGTAAATCAGTGATCTGTTGAGAAGTACAAATACAGTAAATCAATGATCTGTTGAGAAGTACAAGAACAATAAATCAGTGATCTGTCGAGAAGTACAAATACAGTAAATCAGTGATCTATTGAGAAGTACAAATACAGTAAATCAATGATCTGTTGAAAAGTACAAATACAGTAAATCAGTGATCTGTCGAGAAGTACAAGAACAGTAAATCAGTGATCTGTTGAGAAGTACAAATAGAGTAAATCAATGATCTGTTGAGAAGTACAAATAGAGTAAATCAGTGATCTGTCGAGAAGTACATGAACAGTAAACAGTGATCTGTTGAGAAGTACATGAACAGTAAATCAGTGATCTGTCGAGAAGTACAAATACAGTAAATCAGTGATCTGTCGAGAAGTACAAATACAGTAAATCAATGATCTGTCGAGAAGTACAAACACAGTAAATCAATGATCTGTCGAGAAGTACAAATACAGTAAATCAATGATCTGTCGAGAAGTACAAGAACAGTAAATCAGTGATCTGTTGAGAAGTACAAAAACAGTAAATCAGTGATCTGTTGAGAAGTACAAATACAGTAAATCAATGATCTGTTGAGAAGTACAAGAACAATAAATCAGTGATCTGTCGAGAAGTACAAATACAGTAAATCAGTGATCTGTTGAGAAGTACAAATACAGTAAATCAATGATCTGTTGAAAAGTACAAATACAGTAAATCAGTGATCTGTCGAGAAGTACAAGAACAGTAAATCAGTGATCTGTTGAGAAGTACAAATACAGTAAATCAATGATCTGTTGAGAAGTACAAATAGAGTAAATCAGTGATCTGTCGGGAAGTACAAGAACAGTAAATCAGTGATCTGTCGAGAAGTAAGTAAATCAGTGATCTGTCGAGAAGTACAAATACAGTAAATCAATGATCTGTCGAGAAGTACAAATACAGTAAATCAGTGATCTGTCGAGAAGTACAAATACAGTAAATCAGTGATCTGTTGAGAAATCAAATACAGTAAATCAATGATCTGTTGAGAAGTACAAATACAGTAAATCAATGATCTGTCGAGAAGTACAAGAACAGTAAATCAGTGATCTGTCGAAAAGTACAAGAACATTAAACAGTGATCTGTCGAGAAGTACATGAACAGTTAAACAATGATCTGTCGAGAAGTACAAATACAGTAAATCAATGATCTGTCGAGAAGTACAAGAACAGTAAATCAATGATCTGTTGAGAAGTACAAATACAGTAAATCAATGATCTGTTGAGAAGTACAAATACAGTAAATCAGTGATCTGTCGAGAAGTACAAATACAGTAAATCAATGATCTGTCGAGAAGTACAAATACAGTAAATCAGTGATCTGTCGAGAAGTACAAATACAGTAAATCAGTGATCTGTTGAGAAATCAAATACAGTAAATCAATGATCTGTTGAGAAGTACAAATACAGTAAATCAATGATCTGTCGAGAAGTACAAGAACAGTAAATCAGTGATCTTTCGAGAAGTACAAGAACATTAAACAGTGATCTGTCGAGAAGTACATGAACAGTTAATCAATGATCTGTCGAGAAGTACAAATACAGTAAATCAATGATCTGTTGAGAAGTACAAGAACAGTAAATCAGTGATCTGTCGAGATGTACAAATACAGTAAATCAATGATCTGTTGAGAAGTACAAATACAGTAAATCAATGATCTGTTGAGAAGTACAAATACAGTAAATCAATGATCTGTTGAGAAGTACAAGAACAGTAAATCAGTGATCTGTCGAGAAGTACAAATACAGTAAATCAATGATCTGTTGAGAAGTACAAATACAGTAAATCAGTGATCTGTCGAGAATTACAAATACAGTAAATCAGTGATCTGTTGAGAAGTACAAATACAGTAAATCAATGATCTGTTGAGAAGTACAAATACAGTAAATCAATGATCTGTTGAGAAGTACAAGAACAGTAAATCAGTGATCTGTCGAGAAGTACAAGAACATTAAACAGTGATCTGTCGAGAAGTACATGAACAGTAAATCAATGATCTATTGAGAAGTACAAATACAGTAAATCAATGATCTGTTGAGAAGTACAAATACAGTAAATCAGTGATCTGTCGAGAAGTACAAGAACAGTAAATCAGTGATCTGTCGAGAAGTACAAATACAGTAAATCAGTGATCTGTCGAGAAGTACAAATACAGTAAATCAATGATCTGTTGAGAAGTAGAAATACAGTAAATCAATGATCTGTCGAGAAGTATAAGAACAGTAAATCAGTGTTCTGTCGAGAAGTACAAGAACATTAAACAGTGTTCTGTCGAGAAGTACATGAACAGTAAATCAATGATCTATTGAGAAGTACAAAAACAGTAAATCAATGATCTGTTGAGAAGTACAAATACAGTAAATCAATGATCTGTCGAGAAGTACAAGAACAGTAAATCAGTGATCTGTCGAGAAGTACAAATACAGTAAATCAATGATCTGTTGAGAAGTACAAGAACAATAAATCAGTGATCTGTCGAGAAGTACAAATACAGTAAATCAATGATCTGTTGAAAAGTACAAATACAGTAAATCAGTGATCTGTCGAGAAGTACAAGAACAGTAAATCAGTGATCTGTTGAGAAGTACAAATACAGTAAATCAATGATCTGTTGAGAAGTACAAATAGAGTAAATCAGTGATCTGTCGAGAAGTACATGAACAGTAAATCAGTGATCTGTTGAGAAGTACAAATACAGTAAATCAATGATCTGTCGAGAAGTACAAGAACAGTAAATGAACGATCTGTCAAGAAGTACAAAAACACGAAATCAATGATCTGTCAAGAAGTACAAAAACATTAAGCAATGATCTGGCGAGAATTACAAGAACATTAAACAATGATCTGTTGAGAAGTACAAGAACATGAAACCAATGATCTGTCGACAAGTACAAGAACATTAAGTCAATAATCCGTCAAGAAGTACAAAATCAGTAATTCAATGATCTAGCGAGAAGTACAAATACAGTAAACATATCAGTTGCGAACGAGATCATGTTCGGAACAGTCGTGTTTGAAATACTTCGCAGAGTTGAAACTTAACTTCAGAGAGAGGAAAAGTTAAGAAACTGGTTGAAATCCGAAACCGTGTATAGAATCCCATTGATTTCTACCCCGCTTGTGACTTTTCCGACGTTCCCCGGAGAGCGACAATAAATCAGTCTGCTAGCTTTTGGTAAAAGAGAAACTATAGGAGACGAGTGTCAACTTTAGGTGACGAAGGCACTCATTGTCTGTATCGATTATTTGGAAAAAAAAATGTTTGTATCCTTTTGTTATACATTACATTTTGTAGACTCGAAGTTTAAAGATAGGGGAACGAGAGATATAACTGGACGACATTTATTTTGGTGTTTTTACTATAGAGATAAGGACAACACTAAACAACGTATTATAATTTCAAAATATATATTTGAATTTGAAAGAACACAAGGAAGGATTTTAAAACTAAAACTGTAATAAGATTACTGTTATAATTTCCTTCTTTATCGTGAAGGAATGATCAGCATTATGAGTTATTTTTATTTTATGTTTGACTTTTATAAACGATTTGATTTTTTAATTTTTAGATAACATATGATTTTCATAATATTACTTATTAAATTTTTAATTCAAAATATATTTGCAATTTTAAATATTGTTTCACTGTCATTTTTGCGCAAGACTGAGTTGAAATGAAGACAAAAATAATTTGATTTACGGAAATAATATTATATCAGAGTGGCTTCCCATTTTGATAAATGCAGTGCTTATTGTTGGAATCCACGCGAGATTTCTTCCCAAGTGGTGGAAGCTGGTGGTTAAATAGAAACCATCTACCTAGGGGGAGGAAGGTCTGTTATTCCGTTGGCTTTTATTTATATGCGTTTTTAATACAAGATTTATTCTTATCACCTTATGGGCATTTAATTTCAGAATTCCTGCTTATTAATGTTGTGACAAGGTCAGTCCTTACATGAGGCCTATTCCAACATTATATGATAATCTATTTTTCAAAATAAGATCCAACAATGTATCATGTACTTCATGTACTGTTGTCTGTGAAGAAATAAAATAGCTTTGGTTTGAATTTCGCGCAAAGCTACACGAGGGCTATCTGTGCTAGGCGTCCCTAATTTAGCAGTGTAAGACTAGAGGGAAGGCAGCTAGTCATCACTACCCACTGCCAACTCTAGGGCTACTCTTTTATCAATAGTAGGATTGACCGTCACATTATAACGCCCCCACGGTTGAAAGGGCGGGCATGTTTGGTGTGAAGGGGATCTGAACCCCCGACCCTCAAATTGCGAGTCGAGTGCCTTAACCACCTGGCCCTCCTGGGCCTTCGAATCAAACTAACTAAATTATAAAAACGAATGGTCACGCTTACAAACGTACGAAAACAAACGCGTTTTAAATATTGAAACCAGCAAGCGAAAGTTGATTTCCGTTCTTGAAACTGATAACAAATTAACGCACAGTAAAAATGCCTGAACATAAAGTTCATAATTAACTTACTCTTTCAGACGATCATATACTTGTTAGTAATACGGGTAACTCAGATCCATTGACTTGCGTGTAAGCATTCAAAGCTTGCTAAACTGTCTTCTCGTTCTAGCCCAATAAATACACTGTTGCTTGTGGTGGGGGTAGCGCTCGCGGTTGGACTTCGACAAATCAGGAAGCAATATAGATCACCTACATGCTCTACTATAAGCACCGACTACTAGGATATATTGTTGTTAGACTTTAGGTTACTTATGTCTGTCTTACTGGTCAAGCCGGTCCTGAATTAAAAGGTTTTATACTATAACAACACTGATGTTTAAGTATCAATGAAAGACAAGCACACGTCCTTGTCAAAATGTCACGTTAAGCCTTCTTCTTCCGTAAAGAAAGTTCAGTTAACCAGTAAGAAAGCTCCCCTATTGGTATGTAAGCAAACTTAAATTATTATTTTTCATTTATACAAAAACTTTGGTTTGTTACCGTCGATATTCGCGCGAATCTCTATGCGGACTATCTGCGTTATTTGTCCCAATTTTTGAACGAACAGATTAGCTGAAAGTCAGTTGTTCTTGTTCTAATGTATTTAATCATCGTGTTTTAACACACTAACAGTCTCGAGATACGGAGTGTGACGTTTTTCGACAACACAATGAGAATCGTGAGCCCTCAGCCCAGCAAACTAACAATAGGCCACGCCCGGATCTCCAGGATATTAGGAGGTTATTTGTTCCTTTGTTCGTTTGTTTAAGACATAATTATTTAAAATTTAGCTACACAAGTGTTTACATTCTCTGAAATCTTTGGAAAAAAACTTCTTATCGGCGAATACGTTTTGTTGTTAATTAATTTCTTTTACAAAAGTCAGGGGGCGCTCGACTCTCAAATTGCAGCTGATAACCGATTATTTATTTATGAACTATTCGTATTGTGTATCTTTTTTTCACTAATGATGTACATTAGAGAAGCGTAGTTATCGGTCAATTGATTTTAATTATTTTGATATAGCAAGAACAATATACCATTAACATCCACCATGAACCGAGAAGAGCTTTTATAACGTTCCATAATTTATAATTTCATACTCTTATGTTATCAAGCGTTTATAGTTCTTCATAGAAATGACTCATACAGTTGGTTATTTTCTCTGCTCGTAATTTAGCACAAAGCTACACAATGGGCTATCTGTTCGCCGCCCACAAACGGTACCAAAACCTGGTATCTTGCGTTGTAAGTCTGAAGACATATCGTTGTACCACTGGAGAGAAATTAATGCCACCTATAAGGAACGTAAGTTTTTCGACACATTATCCTTGATCCCATGTTGGAGACCTCAGGTTCTTGTAACTAAATGTTCGTGTTGTTCTCTTCAAAGAGGATATAGTCTCTTTTGGAAATACACTTATCACACGAAAACGATAAGTTCTCTCTATCAGAAAATCCCTAATACCTAACATATTAAATAAATCAGCTGTATATACGGAAACATCTCTTTACGTGATATTTTAAATTTGTTCATGTTTAACAAAATAAATCTGGGGACAGTTTCACTGGCAGGATTAATTAACGTTCTACTTTAATATGTTCTCTATGATAATATTTTATATTGAAATTGATTCTTTCTTTATGGCTGTCATCTCTTACTAATGAAATAAACGAGGTAATCTGATATTCCATATTTTGTATAAAAATCGTTTCACTTTTTCACTTTAAGAAAACTGTTGTAAACAAATGAAAGGTAAAGTTCGTCATAATGACGACACCGTTACAAAACCAAAAATTATAATGAAGTGCAAAGGTGTTGTTGTTTTAAGTTAAGCTACATCAGGGGCTATCTGTGCTCTGCCCACCACGGGTATCGAAAGCTGGTTCTTAGTGTTGTAAGTCCGCAGATGTATCGCTGAGCCACTGGAGCGCTAACGAAGCGGAAAGTTGCGCAATAAAGTACTATTAAATAGTTAATTCGCGCTAATGTAAATTTAATGTACGTGAAAATAATGTGCTAATAAATAATACACGCTAATGTAAAGGTAATATACGTGTGTATAATGTGCTAATAAATAATAAACGCCAATGTAAAGGTAATATACGTGTGTATAATGTGCTAATAAATAATACACGCTAATGTAAAGGTAATATACGTGTGTATAATGTGCTAATAAATAATACACGCTAATGTAAAGGTAATATACGTGTGTATAATGTGCTAATAAATAATACACGCTAATGTAAAGGTAATATACGTGTGTATAATGTGCTAATAAATAATAAACGCTACAATAAATGTAATAAGTTAAACGAGAGTAGCGCTAAACGTCTGAAACCTGTAAATAAAATGAAATGAATTATTAGACACTCAACGTTTTAAAACGACATCTAAAGTTATGTGAAACACTGAAAGCGACGCTCGACGCTATAACCAGAATAATCTTATCTTGAAAGCAACGTTCAGCGTCATCTTCGTTTTTCCAATTCTCAATTCACGAAATTATTTTGGCGAGTTGACAAAAAATTTTTTTTCCCAACTTGATGCTAATACCAGTAAATAAATATATAAAATTTAATTATAATTTTTGATGTTTAGTTGTTTGTTTTTGAATTTCGCGTAAAAGCAACACGAGCAATATCTGTGTTAGCCGTCCCTAATTTAGCAGTGTAAGACTAGAGGGAAGGCAGCTAGTCATCATCACCCACCGCCAACTCTTGAGCTACTCTTTCACCAACGAATAGTGGGATGGACAATCACCTTATAATCCTCTCACGTAGGAAATAGTAATCATTTTTGATGTGATGGGGGATACGAACCCGCGAACTACGTATAATGAGTCGAGTGCCCAACCCACCAACCTAACCATGCCAGGCCGCCGACATATGGTGTACTAAATATGTGTTATACTACTGATTGATGTTTAGTGTACTAAACGTGTATTATACTACTGATTGATGTTTAGTGTACTAAACGTGTATTATACAACTGATTGATGTTAAGTGTACTAAACGTGTATTATACTATTGATTGATGTTTAGTGCACTAAACGTGTATTATACTACTGATTGATGTTTAGTGTACTAAACGTGTATTATACTACTGATTGATGTTTAGTATACTAAACGTGTATTATACTACTGATTGATGTTTAGTGCACTAAACGAATATTATACTACTGATTGATGTTTAGTGTATTAAACGTGTATTATACAACTGATTGATGTTTAGTGTACTAAACGTGTATTATACAACTGATTGATGTTTAGTGTACTAAACGTGTATTATACAACTGATTGATGTTAAGTGTACTAAACGTGTATTATACTACTGATTGATGTTTAGTGTACTAAACGTGTATTATACAACTGATTGATGTTTAGTGTACTAAACGTGTATTATACTATTGATTGATGTTTAGTGCACTAAACGTGTATTATACTACTGATTGATGTTTAGTGTACTAAACGTGTATTATACTACTGATTGATGTTTAGTATACTAAACGTGTATTATACTACTGATTGATGTTTAGTGCACTAAACGTGTATTATACAACTGATTGATGTTTAGTGTACTAAACGTGTATTATACTATTGATTGATGTTTAGTGTACTAAACGTGTATTATACTATTGATTGATGTTTAGTGCACTAAACGTGTATTATACTACTGATTGATGTTTAGTGTACTAAACGTGTATTATACTACTGATTGATGTTTAGTATACTAAACGTGTATTATACTACTGATTGATGTTTAGTGCACTAAACGTGTATTATACTACTGATTGATGTTTAGTGTACTAAACGTGTATTATACAACTGATTGATGTTAAGTGTACTAAACGTGTATTATACTACTGATTGATGTTTAGTGTACTAAACGTGTATTATACAACTGATTGATGTTTAGTGTACTAAACGTGTATTATACTATTGATTGATGTTTAGTGTACTAAACGTGTATTATACTATTGATTGATGTTTAGTGCACTAAACGTGTATTATACTACTGATTGATGTTTAGTGTACTAAACGTGTATTATACTACTGATTGATGTTTAGTATACTAAACGTGTATTATACTACTGATTGATGTTTAGTGCACTAAACGTGTATTATACTACTGATTGATGTTTAGTGTACTAAACGTGTATTATACTACTGATTGATGTTTAGTGTACTAAACGAATATTATACTACTGATTGATGTTTAGTGTATTAAACGTGTATTATACAACTGATTGATGTTTAGTGTACTAAACGTGTATTATACAACTGATTGATGTTTAGTGTACTAAACGTGTATTATACAACTGATTGATGTTAAGTGTACTAAACGTGTATTATACTACTGATTGATGTTTAGTGTACTAAACGTGTATTATACAACTGATTGATGTTTAGTGTACTAAACGTGTATTATACTATTGATTGATGTTTAGTGTACTAAACGTGTATTATACTATTGATTGATGTTTAGTGCACTAAACGTGTATTATACTACTGATTGATGTTTAGTGTACTAAACGTGTATTATACTACTGATTGATGTTTAGTGCACTAAACGTGTATTATACTACTGATTGATGTTTAGTGTACTAAACGAATATTATACTACTGATTGATGTTTAGTGTATTAAACGTGTATTATACAACTGATTGATGTTTAGTGTACTAAACGTGTATTATACAACTGATTGATGTTTAGTGTACTAAACGTGTATTATACTACTGATTGATGTTTAGTGTACTAAACGTGTATTATACTACTGATTGATGTTTAGTGCACTAAACGTGTATTATACTACTGATTGATGTTTAGTGTACTAAACGTGTATTATACTACTGATTGATGTTTAGTATACTAAACGTGTATTATACTACTGATTGATGTTTAATGCACTAAACGTGTATTATACTACTGATTGATGTTTAGTGTACTAAACGTGTATTATACTACTGATTGATGTTTAGTGTATTAAACGTGTATTATACAACTGATTGATGTTTAGTGTACTAAACGTGTATTATACAACTGATTGATGTTTAGTGTACTAAACGTGTATTATACAACTGATTGATGTTAAGTGTACTAAACGTGTATTATACTACTGATTGATGTTTAGTGTACTAAACGTGTATTATACTACTGATTGATGTTTAGTGCACTAAACGTGTATTATACTACTGATTGATGTTTAGTGTACTAAACGTGTATTATACTACTGATTGATGTTTAGTGTACTAAACGTGTATTATACTACTGATTGATGTTTAGTGTACTAAACGTGTATTGCACTACTGATTGATGTTTAGTGTACTAAACGTGTATTGCACTACTGATTGATGTTTATTGTACTAAACGTGTATTATACTACTGATTGATGTTTAGTGTACTAAACGTGTATTATACTACTGATTGATGTTTAGTGTACTAAACGTGTATTATACTACTGATTGATGTTTAGTGTACTAAACGTGTATTATACTACTGATTGATGTTTAGTGTACTAAACGTGTATTATACTACTGATTGATGTTTAGTGTTCTAAACGTGCATTATACCACTGACTATATAAATATTTTTATCAATTCATTTCTTCTGATAAAAATCTGAAAAGCAGTTTAATGTTGTTTATTTTTTCTGCCTTACATAAACATTGATGCCATTCTTATATTTTTAAGAAATACGATTTTTCTCTTATAGTTTGCTTATTTGTCATCCGTATTTAGCAATTACTTAAACTATTTAATCATATAAATACCTCATATTTTAAAGCAATGACAATAATTTAAAAAAAACCTTCATATTTTACTTATTTCCGCTTTAAAACGTTTAGAATACAAATACGTATATACAACAACATGAGGACGCTTATAGAGATGAAGGAAACTGGAAACGCAATGAATGTGAAAAAATACTTTCGCAGAGCGCCATCTAGCAGCCAGTTATTTCAACTAAATCCGATCCCGTTTTTGCTTTTTGAATGGTGAAACATTATATTCCAGTGAACACATAAGAAAGCGGAAAATTACCAGTGACAATCACATTCAATAAAGGGGAAGGATAACGCAAATGTTTAATTTTAAAAAGATTACTGGCCCCCTAGAGGCTCAGTGGTAAACGCTAAAAATTGGGTTTCAGTGCGCATGGTTGGCACAGCACAAACAGTCCGATAGATGTCTTTTTGACAACAAACAAACTTATAGTGTATATTTAAAATGTTATCGTTTCGTTATGCAAACCAGGGTCGTATCTAACCCTAAATGCTTAGTCATACCAATGTCGCACATCAAGAGAAAGCAATTGTGAGTATGGTCAGTTTTAGCTGATCTAGCTGACAGTTAAGGCAGTCCCTGATGTGGACCATTTCTAACCGGTATAGTCTCTTGAACTCTATTTCGAGACCTTTAGGACTCTAAGAAAATTAAGTTTCAAAGGTGTGTTGGTCATCCACTGAATGAATATCCACGATCTTTCTATAGCGTTCAAAGGGGAAGATACTTTATCGGTGGACAAAATCGGCT
Organism: Tachypleus tridentatus; assembly: GCF_004210375.1. Classification (NCBI taxonomy): domain Eukaryota; kingdom Metazoa; phylum Arthropoda; class Merostomata; order Xiphosura; family Limulidae; genus Tachypleus; species Tachypleus tridentatus. The sequence continues at coordinate 656,431 of NC_134834.1, forward strand.
TCGTAGCTTAGCTGGAAAAGAAAAGTTAAGTTTTGAGATTTGCATTTTATTACAGCATACTCGAGAGTAAGAGCGTAATCCATATTGAAGCAAGACGTTAACTTCCTCTGAAAACCTGTCTCCAGATACTCCAAATGCATCTTAGTTCCGGCTGCGGATAATGGAGATAAAGAAATTGCATCGTTAGCAAACATGTGTTTCTACAAAGGGACCGTATGAATAGTAAATGTTAAAGTAACGAAATATACAGTCTGCTTTTGACAGCGTATTGCACGCACTCACATACGTATATAACAAGACACTTAAATGTATAGTTCTGGCCTTAATATAGCTTTATGGCTGCTATCAGTGTTAAACGAAAACATTTTTATTTCTCTGTACTCTCAAACCCGGAACGAAGCAGCAAGTTTGTGTTGTAGTTTCAGTGTCGCTTCAAATAATGCACAATTTATACTTGTTTAGGCATATAATAGCAAAGAATAAAAGATATACAAATATACATCCATTTATCCCAATGGTCACTTTAAGGAGAGATTCCAGAATTTTGCTTTCCAAAAACCAAACCAACAAAGTACAAAATAGTAAATATATGCACTGCATATTTTAAGTCACTGCACAATCATGACACAAATAACATTATTTGTTGGCGTTTCCTATTAATCGAGATATTAGATAAAGACCTAACTGTGTTTATGCATTCTTACAAACTACGAAGCGTCAACTCTTTGTTTGGGTTACGTTTGTGGAATTTAAGACGAGCTTATAAATTATGTTACTTTGAAAGTTGTTAGATTATTATAATTTATCTCTCACGTTATATTTCTCTCGTACACCCTGAGAATTACATTTAATCTCCAACGCTAAGGCATTTTAATAATCTGGAAGTTACAACTAACTTCTTATATCTGTTCAGTCCTAATTCCTTTTTCCTACTCTTAAATAATCTGAGACTTATAGTTAATATATTATGTTAATTCACCTTTAAATAATATGAGAATCATAGTTAATTTATTATCTTAATTAAGTTTTCAATAATATGAGAATTATAGATATATATTATGTTAATCCACGTTTAAATAATCTGAGGCTTGTAGTTAATATATTATGTTAATTTACCTTTAAATTATCTGAGAATCATTGTTAATCTATTATGTTAATTTACCTTTAAATTACCTGAGAATTAGAGTTAATATATTTCATTAATTTACCTTTAATAATCTGAGAATCATAGTTAATCTATTAAGTTAATTAAGTTTTCAATAATCTGAGACTTATAGTTAATATATTATATTAATTCACTTTCAAATCATTTAAGAACAATTGTTAATTTCTTATATTATTTCACCCTAAAACCACCCTAAATTAATGACCGCCCCTTATGTTTTACAATATCATGACTTGATGAGTATAATTACAGATATGGTGGCCTCGGCATGGCCAGGTGGTTAAGGCGATCGACTCGTAATCCGAGGGTGGCGGGTTCGAATCCTGGTCGCACCAAACTTGCTCGCCCTTTCAGCCATGGGGGCGTTATAATGTGACGGTCAATCCACTATTCATTGGTAAAAGAGTAGCCCAAGAGTTGGCGGTGGGTGGTGATGACTAGCTACCTTCCTTCTAGTCTTACACTGCTAAATTAGGGACGGCTAGCGCAGATAGCCCTCGAGTAGCTTTGTGCGAAATTCAAAAACAAACAAACAATTGTACCATAGGAAACGTGAACAAATTACGGTCTTTATGCGCCTTCCATGAGTATGTCAAGCATATTCGGAGACGAGATTTGAACCTAAGATCCGCAGGTTGCGATTCGAATTCTTTAATCAGTAGGTCATGTCAAGTATTGGAATTTGTGAGAAAGGAATACATGGTCGTCGTGTCGGCAGAATAAGCTCAGTTTGATCAAAATATGTCGTTAAAAATATGCCCTTAAAAAGGATCTAATTTATCCATCATTAGTGCCGAAAATCCTAAAAAAAATAGTTCGATACAAAAACAATAACAAGTGTATGTGTGAATCGATCTTAAAGAAATTTGTGTGAGAAATACGTAGATGATAAAAGTCCGCTACTATTGATAACAGAAAGAAAATACATCTACGGATGGACAGAGAATCGAACTGCACGTGAACTTGGACATGATGTTCTATTTTCCATCTTACTTATTTTTGTTTATTGGTTATCGGTAACCTTTTATCTATCCGCAGTTTCTAAATTTTTTGCTAATAAAAATGTTTAGATACATTTATTGGTGACTTAAAATCTTCTATCAAAATTTTCTCCAAAAAAACGAAAACAAAAAACACCAACAACAACAGTGTCCGTAGATAAAGATTTCACTTGATAACTGAAATAATCGAACGCTTATAAAATTCCGATAACATATATTCAGCATTTTTACCATGATTTAACAAAGGAAAGGTTTGATATGTATGCCCCTCGCTGGTACAGCGAGAAGTCTGCGGATTTACAACGCTAAAATCAGGGATTCGACTCCCATCGGTGGGCTTAGTAGATATCCCGATGTGGCTTTGCTATATGAAAAAAAAAACAACAAGCAAAACATACTGATATATATTTTAATTATGAATTTTTCCATTTTCGCAATTCCCTGCTGGAACAGGAGTAAGTTTTCGGATCTACAATGCTATAATCAGGGGTTCGATTCTCCTCAGTGGACACAGCAGATAGCCCGCTATGGCTTTCGTATAAGAAAACACACAAAAACATTTTTACAAAGTTATTTCAACATTAAACGTTTGTGTTCATTGTTAAAAAACAAAACAAAATGTATTGGATACAAATATTAATTAATTAAACGAGACTGTTAAAATTACCAAGTGACGTAATGAATGGGTCACCTTAAAACTTGGTTTTTCCTTTCGATTTATCTTTGTCCAGAGTTACTGAAGAAAACTGGAATACCGGTACAACTCAATGAAAGAGTTGAAGTGATTAGGACTAATAAATATTTGAACCATATAAGTGCTTCTGTGTTTTCTTGCCGTTAGAAAATACTATTTTCTTGTAACGAGGAATGGGCGTGGCCTTGTAATTAATCATTAACGTACTAAACCATGGTTCGTGTTCCCAAAAGAGCGCTTCACACTTTGAGGCCATCAACGTATTAAAAGAGTAACTTCTACAAGTCAAGTAGAGAATTCCAAAGGTTGATGATGGGAACTGTAAAGTGATTACCTTTCATCTGGTCTGTCAGAATATCCGAAATGAACACTTTATGAACATGTATAGTCAAAACCGTTATTGAACGTTGAGTCAGTATAATAAATTGTAGTTTAATTATGGCTTGTTTCGAATGAAGAACAATGCAACACAATGGGCTATATGTGCTTGTAGTATTACAAGTCCCACCACGAGTATCGAAACTACTCTAGCGGTTTCAGTCTGCAAACAAAATGTTGCGTCACTGAAGGGGAGGAAGAAACTCGAGTACGAATTTAAAGGTCTTGGAATCTAACTTTAACAGCGAACATGTTCGCCCTTTCAAGTTTAGCAATGTTATAATGTGCGAAATGCAAACACAAACAAATAAAACCATAAAAAAACCTTGTTTGATTTACCTAAAAAACGTATGGAATAATCACTATGATACCTTTGGTGTTGTTCCTCTTACAAAACCAAAAAGATGTAGAGTTACTTAACAGAAATCCTACAACCTATCTTCTTGGAAAGTCAATTACAATTTGGGTCACTAAAACACCTATTAATTGTAATCCTACAACCTATCTTCTTCGAAAATCTGTTACAGTTTGGGTCACTAAAACACCTATCAATTGGAATCCTACAAACTATCTTTTTGGAAAGTCTGTTACAGTTTGGGTCACTAAAACACCTATTAATTGTTATTCTACAACCTATCTTCTTGGAAAGTCTGTTACAGTTTGGGTCACTAAAACACCTATTAATTGTAATCCTACAACCTATCTTCTTGGAAAGTCTGTTACAGTTTGGGTCACTAAAACACCTATTAATTGTAATCCTACAACCTATCTTCTTGAAAAGTCTGTTACAGTTTGGGTCACTAAAACACATATTAATTGTAATCCTACAACCTACCTTCTTCGAAAGTCTCTTACAGTTTGGGTCACTAAAACACCTATTAATTGTTATCCTACAACCTATCTTCTTGGAAAGTCTGTTACAGTTTGGGTCACTAAAACACCTATTAATTGTAATCCTACAACCTATCTTCTTGGAAAGTCTGTTACAGTTTGGGTCACTAAAACACCTATTAATTGTAATCCTACAACCTATCTTCTTCGAAAGTCTGTTACAGTTTGGGTCACTAAAACACCTATTAATTGTAATCCTACAACCTATCTTCTTGGAAAGTCTGTTACAGTTTGGGTTACTAAAACACCTATTAATTGTAATCCTAAAACCTATTTTCTTGGAAAGTCTGTTACAGTTTGGGTCACTAAAACACCTATTAATTGTAATCCTACAACCTATCTTCTTGGAAAGTCTCTTACAGTTTGGGTCACTAAAACACCTATTAATTGTAATACTACAAGCTATCTTCTTGGAAAGTCTGTTACAGTTTGGGTCACTAAAACACCTATTAATTGTAATCCTACAACCTATCTTCTTGGAAAGTCTGTTACAGTTTGGGTCACTAAAACACCTATTAATTGTAATCCTAAAACCTATCTTCTTGGAAAGTCTGTTACAGTTTGGGTCACTAAAACACCTATTAATTGTAATCCTACAACCTATCTTCTTGGAAAGTCTGTTACAGTTTGGGTCACTAAAACACCTATTAATTGTAATCCTACAACCTATCTTCTTCGAAAGTCTGTTACAGTTTGGGTCACTAAAACACCTATTAATTGTAATCCTACAACCTATCTTCTTCGAAAGTCTGTTACAGTTTGGGTCACTAAAACACCTATTAATTGGAATCCTACAACCTATCTTCTTCGAAAATCTGTTACAGTTTGGGTCACTAAAACACCTATCAATTGGAATCCTACAAACTATCTTTTTGGAAAGTCTGTTACAGTTTGGGTCACTAAAACACCTATTAATTGTTATCCTACAACCTATCTTCTTGGAAAGTCTGTTACAGTTTGGGTCACTAAAACACCTATTAATTGTAATCCTACAACCTATCTTTTTGGAAAGTCTGTTACAGTTTGGGTCACTAAAACACCTATTAATTGTAATACTACAAGCTATCTTCTTGGAAAGTCTGTTACAGTTTGGGTCACTAAAACACCTATTAATTGTAATCCTACAACCTATCTTCTTGGAAAGTCTGTTACAGTTTGGGTCACTAAAACACCTATTAATTGTAATCTTACAACTTATCTTCTTCGAAAGTCTGTTACAGTTTGGGTCACTAAAACACCTATTAATTGTAATCCTACAACCTATCTTCTTCGAAAGTCTGTTACAGTTTGGGTCACTAAAACACCTATTAATTGTAATCCTACAATCTATCTTCTTCGAAAATCTCTTACAGTTTGGGTCACTAAAACACCTATTAATTGTAATCCTACAACCTATCTTCTTGGAAAGTCTGTTACAGTTTGGGTCACTAAAACACCTATTAATTGTAATCCTACAACCTATCTTCTTCGAAAGTCTATTACAGTTTGGGTCACTAAAACACCTATTAATTGTAATTCTACAAGCTATCTTGTTGGAAAGTCCGTTACATTTGGGGCCACTACAAAAGAACGATTAGTTTTATTTGTCACTAGGCTAGTTTAGCAGTGTGTTAAGTGAAACGTTTCAAAAGAAAATCCATATTGGAACGGGTAACAATTATAAAGAAATAATGAAAGCTTGCATAAGAAAAGAGAGAAAGAAATGATGAGAAGAAACGTTTTTAGTTATTTAATTATTAATTTAATTTAATTATTAATCTGTTTGTTGTTTTAAGTAAAATGTTTCAAGTTGTGTCTCCTCAGTTGTAACCTACGTAGGGCTATAATCGCCTGTAGAACTGAATTGATTTGCTTGGAATTTCGCGCAAAGCTACACGAGAGCTATCTGCGCTAGTCGTTCTTAATTTAGTAGCGACAGACCAGAAGAAAGGCAGCTAGACACCAGTACCCACCGCCAATTCTTAGGTACTCTCTTTACCAACGAATTGTGGGATGTGGGATTGTCGCATTATAACACTCCTACGGCGGAAAGAGCGAGCATGTTTGGTGAGGCGGAGGTTCGAACTCGTAATCCTTACATTGCGAGTCGAGTTCTCTAGCCACCTGGCCGTCCCGGGTCAAAAACGTAATATCCACGATAATCTCTGTGGGAACAGCTACTGGTCTTTTGTGTCTTTAAAGCAACTTTCAGCGTATCGTCAGTGGAAAAAAAATATTTAATATTGTAGTTTGTTGTAATCAGATCGAAACATGTGTGTGATGACTCTGATTGCTTTTGGAGAGGCCCCGGCATAGCCAGGTGGGTTAAGACATCCGACTCGTAATCTGAGGGTCGCGAATTCGAATCCTCGTCGCACCAAACACGCTCGCCCTTTCAGCCGTGGGGGCGTTATAATGTTCAGTCAATCCCACTATTCGTTAGTAAAAAAAGTAGCCCAAGAGTTAGCGGTGGGTGGTGATGGCTAGCTGCCTTCCCACTTGTCTTACACTGCTAAATTAGGGACGGCTAGCGCAGATAGCCCTTGAGTAGCTTTGCGCGAAATTCAAACAAACAAAAGCTTTGGAGAACTCTTAAACTGATTCATCCAGTTGATCTTTCAGATGATGAGAGTTACCACGTGATTTTTACTTGCCCCCTATCAGACCCCCCTTCCCTCCTTTCCCCATGAAATTGAATTAAACATTGTCTCGTGGATCAAATCGTTGTTTACTTTCAAGTAACCTCAGGCAGTAGTTCATTGTACGAACGTTCACTCGAAAACGCCAATCTTCTTGTAACTTCTATTACCCTTGGGGAATCCAAAATAAATTGTTCCTTTCTGAAAAGCCCAGTCAGTATCGAAACATACACAGCGTTTTGGGCGAAATTTTCCCGCTAAAAAAAAAAGAAACACAAAATGAACTACATATTCACGTCAGTAAGTTGTATATCATATACTTTGTTTTAGCCAATGTTATACGAGTTCTAGTATGGTCGTGGTCTACTAGTTAGTGTGTCGAACTATAAATCTAAGAATTCCTAATTCGTGTCCCATTGCCGAATAGTTAAATCGATTCACATCGTAAAACTATGAGTGTAAGATACAGATAACGGTCAATCTTAATATTTGATTAACCTAACTCAAGAGCTGGTAGTGAGTGCTATTCACTCAATATTTGATTGGCCTAACTCAAGAGCTGGTAGTGGGTGCTATTCACTCAATATTTGATTAACCTCACTCAAAAGCTGGTAGTGAGTGCTACTCACTCAATATTTGATTAACCTAACTCAAGAGCTGGTAGTGAGTGCTACTCACTCAATATTTGATTAACCTATCTCAAGAGCTGGTAGTGAGTGCTACTCACTCAATATTTGATTAACCTAACTCAAGAGCTGGTAGTGAGTGCTGCTCACTCAATATTTGATTGACCTAACTCAAGAGCTTGTAGTGAGTGCTACTCACTCAATATTTGATTGATCTAACTCAAGAGCTTGTAGTGAGTGCTACTCACTCAATATTTGATTAACCTAACTCAAGAGCTGGTAGTGAGTGCTACTCACTCAATATTTGATTAACCTAACTCAAGAGCTGGTAGTGGGTGCTATTCGCCAGTGGCTTTCCTTTCGTTTAGTCTGTCACTTTAAAACTAGGTCTAGCTAGTGCTTTAGATAAATCTCGGAAATGACCAATGAGCTTGAGGAATTGACTGACTTCTTAAAGAACATTACAGTTTAAATAAAAACAGCTAAAGGTTTAACATTCTAAACATTCCGTTTCAACTGATAACTATGTATAACGTCTTTAGCTGAAGACACAACGTACACTGCTCAGTCCCAACATATCGCTTGAAATAACGAAACGAGAATTCAACCCGACTCGAACTCCCATAACAACGGATCCTGGCTCTAAATGAGATCACTTTCTTCCCATATGTAGGGCAGCAAAACTTTAGAATGAAACGTTCTAAGCAAAATGGGGAAGAAGGCTAATAGAACTTGGGCAGAGGCCGTTTCGGAAAGCTAATAAATATCAATGTTTAAGTGGCATTGCGTAAAATAAGTATAAAAAAATGCAAGTAAATATTTTAAGTTTAAAAGGAAAACAAGCAGTAAATTTATATATATGCAAATGTTGTAGTACTTAGGCTCAAATGCAAACATGTACATGTTCTTTCAAACATGAAGTAATTTTGTGTCCAGGAGCAAACAAATAACAGTTCTCGTTTATTAGAAATTGAACACATTTCAATGTATTCAACTTAGGATTGTGTGAAAATTGTGGAAAGTGTTCCATCTCAAAGAAGTTTGATGTTTGTTATTAAGCCCAAGGTTCTGCCCTCTACGGGTATCGAAACCCGGTGTCTTGCGTTGTAATTCCGCAAGTATATCGCTGTGTCGTTGGGGAACCTTCGACGAAGGAGTAACTCGAAACGTTGATGAAAATAAATTGTTTATAAAATCGAAATTGTTTCGCTTTGTATATAAAAAATTATCGACAACATGCCAATTGTAATTACAGAAATTAAAAACACAGTTTATTTCATTGTCTCCTGGTAACTCAGCGGACTTGTAATGCTAAAATTCTGGGCTAGATCCCTGCGGTTGAAGCAACAAAATCAGTCTCTTGTGTATCTTTGTGCTAAGCCAGACAACGATAACTGTACTCCTATACTTTGCAAATAATTGCTGTATTATTGATAATAAACTGTATTGGGTCTGGTCTCGGGTTCAAAGACTTTACCAGTCATTGTTACTGTCCTGTTGTTGAACCAATCTCAGTTATCCTGTCTCATAAATAAATTTATGAAGTAAGACATAAACAAATCAAGAATTGCTCCTGATACATAAATATAATCCAGCCAAGAACTATTCCTAGTTTATAAACATAAACCAGTTAATAACTATCCCTGGTTTATAAACATGGTATTCAATCACGAGCTATCCACGCTTTATAAACAGAGTATCGAATCAGAAATTATTCCTGCTTTATAAACATATAGTCACGAATTATTTCTGATTTATAAGCACTGTATCCAATCAAGAGCTATCTATGCTTTATAAGTATGGTAACCAATCAGAAAATGTTGCTACTTTATAAACATGGTATCCTTCGCTATTAACCAATCACGTTCAAAACCAGTGTTCCTCACCAACGTGACGCCAGAACATATGGAAATATCGAAAACAGACTTTAAAAATAAAGATAAGTGTTTACCTACTTATTCAGTAAGTATTTAGAAATTATGTATTGAGCCTGATAAATAATAAGACCCTCATTAAAGAGATTGTAAATTTTAAAAATAGAGTAACTTATCAGTAATATTAAATGTTGAAAGTACACTGTTTTATTACAAATCAATGATTTGAAAACACGGCACACACTTCGATAGGCCCGGCATGGCCCGGTGGTTAAGGCACTCGACTCGTAATTCAAGGGCCGCGGGTTCGAATCCCCTTCACACCAAACATGCTCGCCCTTTCAGTCGTGGGGGCGTTATAATGTGACGGTAAATCCCACTAATCATTTGGTAAAAGAGTAGTCCAACAGATGGCGGTGAATGGTGATGACTAGCTGCCTTCTCTTCTAGTCTTGCACTGCTAAATTAAGGCCGGCAAGCTCAGATAGCCCTCGTGTAACTTTGCGTGAAATTCAAAACAAACCAAACCACTTCAATAAGTAATCACCTCCTGGGTTCTGGTCGCAGAGGTTTGTCACCTCGAAGGAATAGTCACTTTACATGAGCTTCATAGTTTAGAAAATTCACTTGGTCTTGAAAAAAAAGAGATGCCTTTTTTATTATGTCATTTTTATGTCCCATAAAACTTTTAAAACCTAAATTATCCATTAAACATGTGTTGTTACTGTTTTAAAATCCCAATAATATGTCTACAGTTAATCAAAAGTTGTGTTATTACCAAAAGTTGTAATTGGGAAAGAGAGTATCCAAACCTGGTTATAAACACCTAGATTTGATGGTACTTCAGATACAGAAAACTTGGTCTGATATATTAATTAAAATGGCAGCTATGTTTTATCTTTTCGTTTCAGTCTATTTTAAAGTGACCCTGAGTGTGCGTGTGGGTGTGTTTTTCTTACAGCAAAGCCACATAGAGCTATCTGCTGAGCCTACCGAGGGGAATCGAGCCGTTGACTTTAGCGTTGTAAATCCGTAGATTTACCGTTGTAATAGCGATCGAAGAGAAATTTAACACTTCAATCTTCACAATTCTTTCCTAATAAATATTAATTTTTTTAATTAATTATTTTTTAAAGTCTGTTCTATTAAACATACAGCGCTAAGTGTATTCAACCACAAAGCAGTTTCTCAAACTTTTTTTTTCAGTTTTCCGAATGTTATTTTACACAACCATGGAAGTTTCTATGAATTATTGTGAAGAGTTGTTGTTGTTTTTATTTCTTTTACAGATACGTAAGTGAAACAATGAGCCATTTGCGCTTTGTCTGTTGTGGTTAATCGAATCTCTGACTATAATATTATAAGTCTGTGAACTTGTGTCGTATCCGTTAGGGTACTGTTGCAACGGTAATGGTTTTCTTTTCTTCAATTTCGTAACACAGTGGTATAGCGCTATGTCTGTGCACTTACAATGTTAGAAACCGGATTTATTAACCCGTAGTGAGTAAAGCACAGTTAGCCCATTGTGCTTAACTTTAAATAACAAAACGTTATGCACAAACTTGGGTCTGGTGGTCAGAGGTCTCGACTCACAACCGGTGGATCATAGGTTAAAATCTTATCACTCAACATGCTCGCCCTTTCAGCCATAGTAGCGTTATTATGTAACAGTCAATCGCACTGTTCATTGATAAAAGAGAAGTTAAAAAATTAATGATGGGTAGTGTCGACCACTGTTTTCCCTTTATTCTGTCAATTGTGTATTACAGACAGTTAGCACAGATACCCATCGTGTTGCTTTACGCGAAATTCAGTACACAAATTAAAAAAATTATAAACTTAATAACTGAATAAATACAAACTTAGTAGCAACATCCCATAATAATACGTTCTTCTGCCTAGACAGAAGTATTAATGATTTCGCGTAGTAATTTTGTATATTCGATTAAGCAGAAGCACTGGTGTGATACTGTGTAATAGGATAAGACACAATTAGTAAAGCGTAATAGGATAAGACACAATTAGTAATGTATAATAGGATAGGACACAATATGCAATGTGTTATAGGATAGGACACTATATGCAATGTGTTATAGGATAAGACACAATTATTAATGCGTAATAGGATAAAACACAATTAGAAATGTATAATAGGCTATGAAACAATTAGCAATGCGTTATAGGATTGGGCATAATTAGTAATGTGTAATAGGATAGGACACAATTAATGATATGTGATAAAATTGGACACAGTTAATAATGTGCAATAGGTTTGGTTTGAATTTCGCACAAAGCAACACGAGGGCTATCTGCGCTAGCCGTCTCTAATTTAGCAGTGTAAGACTAGAAGGAAGGCAGCTAGTCATCACCACCCACCGCCAACTCTTGGGCTACTATATTACCAATGAATAGTGGGATTGACCATAACATTATAACGCCACCACGACTGAAAGGGCGAGCATGTTTGGTGTGAAGGGGATTCGAACCCGCGACTCTCGGATTACGAGTCGAGTGCCTTATCCACCTGGCCATGTCGGGCCTGTGCAACAAGTTAAGAAAAATTAAAAATGTGTAAAAAGGATAAGACACAATTACATTGTGTAACAGGATAACATACAGTTAATGATATTTAATAAAATAAGATACAATTAGTAATGAGTAATAGGATAGCACACAATTAATCATTTATAGTGGGATAAGACACAATTAATTATATGTAATAGGGTAAAACACAATTAATGGTGTGAAACAGGATAGGACACAATTAACAACGTGTAACAAAATAACATCCAATTAATTACGTTTGGAAGGATAAGGCTCAATTAATTACTTGTAACAGGACAACACATAATTAATTATGTGTAATAGGATAGCACTCAATTAATAAAGTGTATTCTGTCCACGGATAATGTTTTTAAAATGTTCCCATTTTCCTTCATAGCTCTGCACATAACAAAATACTCTTTCTGTGTTTAACAATCGGTTTGGAAACAGTGAACTCTTGACTTCTGCAAGTTTGTTCCATGTGCGCAGGAATTTTGTTTGCATTATTAATATTGTTCGTTTGCTTTGTTGTTTTGCATTAGTTAAAGTTGCTCTGCGAACTGAAACTCAATTGTTTGCAGTGTAGACTCCCAAAGTTACTCTTAAGTCCCCGTTTAAAATATCACAGTGTATAACGGTAATCTGACCAATAGCAATTTGTGAAAGTTATAGTTTTAGAGAACGTGCTGTATATTTTGAATTCTGCTCAGAAATTGTTGTTTCTCAGTTCTGTACTTCTAATGAGCTTCCGTAAACAAGTATTACAATACATACTGAATAATAAACAGTTTGTTTTTCATGATGACGAGAAACCCACTTGAAATAAAACTGTATCTTAAGACGGCTGGCTGGAACACTAAAATTTTATTGAAATAAAGTAAAGGTCAACATTTTGACCTTCGTGGTTAACCACGTGAGGATGACCTGATGTTTAATTCCCATATCAGTCGTCTTGAGTTTCTTTGTTTTAATTTCGCGAAAGGCTACTCGAGGTCTATCTGCGTTAGCTGTCCCTAATTTAGAGGGAAGGCAGCTTAGTCATCACCACCCACCGCCAACTCTTGGGCTACTCTTTTACCAACGAACAGTGGGATTGATCGTCACATTATAACGCCCCCATGGCTGAAAGGGCGAGCATGTTTGGCGCGACTGGGATTCGAACCCGCGACCCTGGGATTACGAGTCAAACGCCTTAACGCGCTTGGCCATGCCGGGCCGTCGTCTTGAGAATACATGCTCGTTTAATCAACGTTTTTTACATTTGTGAAATTTATCGACTCGTTCACTATAAATGATTGCATTGTTTAAGTAGAAATTATAGATTTTATTTCGTTTAACGTGAAAACATCCATTTTTTTCCCTCCAGTTTCCGACGTAATCTGAAAAGTAGCAGGCATAACAGTTTATATTTGATGTAAAATAATATTTTATTGTCTCTCGTGCAATTTAATCTGTAATTTGTAAAAGAAATAGTAGTTAAACATGTATTACAAGTGTAACAGAGCAAAGTAAAAGAACGCGAAAGAAGGAGAAATTTGTTATTATAATTTCGTAATTGTTTTAAACTCGTCATAAAGAGAAAAAAAAAAGAAAAACTTGTTAGGACTAGAACGTTTACAAAATGTAGGCTGTTTCAAAAGAAAAGTACGTACGTTTGCTGATTGGGTATTAAATAAATCTTTTGTTGAAATAACGGACTGTAGTTGTATTGTGTGGCATTAGTTATTGAACCGCTGTCTTTGATGTTAAACCTTTGTGTTTATTATCGGTTTTTCGTTGTAACAAATTAGTTGACAGACTTTTAGAATGAAACACCTGGAGCATCAAAGATATTATCTAAAGTAAATTGAGAAATTTTTGGCTCACACTAGTAACATTCCGCCATAGGAAATGACGTCATTAGTAAAATGAGAAAAGTTTGGCTCACACTAGTAACATTCCGCCATAGGAAATGACGTCATTAGTAATTTGAGAAAAGTTTGGCTCACACTAGTAACATTCCGCCATAGGAAATGACGTCATTATCTATAAAATAATTTTCCACATTTTGCGCTAAAAAGGTTTTGCATTGCATTCCTACGTGACAGTGGAAATGTATGTACAGGCTCGAGCCTGCTTTCGTATTTCGTATATATATATATAAAGATAAAGTTAAATTATTAAAACTTGCAAGAAATTTCAGAACAACATTTAGCAACAAAATACGAAATAACAAAAATAAAACTGATGACATCAGAAACCTACATTGAGTATGCTGATAACAACTATTAATTTATCAAACGAAATATTAAAACATATGTTACTGTTGATTTAGTTTACCTAGCAAGCTTTAGGGAAGACATTGTTACTTCAGATAAGATATTAAATTATAGTCTTTTAGTCGCTCAAGTAACTTTTATTCATCACAAGCCCAGCATAACCAGGTTGTTGAGGCATTCGAATCGTAATCTGAGGGTCGCGGGTTCGAATCCCCCTTCACACCAAATATGCTCGCCCTTTCAGCCGTGGGGGTATTATAAAGTTACGGCCAATCCCACTATTCGTTTTGGCGGTAGGTGACGATGACTAACTTCTTTCTCTCTAGTCTTACACTGCTAAATTAGGGACGGCTAATGCAGGTAGCCCTCGTGTAGCTTTGCGCAAAATTCAAAACAAACAAACTATTCATAACTAGATGTTGACTTAAAGTTTGTAGGAATGTTTTTCATAAACCAGTGTCACGGCCAGGTGGGTCAAGCTTTCGAATCCCCATCGCACAAAACATGCTCGCTCCTTCAGCCGAGGGGAGCGTTACAATATGACGGTCAATCCCACTATTCGTTGGTAAAAGAGTAGCCCAAGAGTTGGCGGTAGGTGGTGATGATTAACTGCTTTCTCTCTAGCCTTACACTGCTAAATTAGGGACGACTAGGGCAGATAGCCCATGAATAGCTTGGCGCAAAATTCAAATTAAACCAGTGTCGCTCTTTTCAAAGAATAAAAATTCGAAGAGAGTGTCTGAAACAAACATAATAGTTTACACGTGTTTAGTTAAATTTAACCCCTTACCTAATAGTAATATAAGTAACATTGTTACATAAAGTTGTAACTTAAATATTCATTTTTCATTATGTGTTTTGATTATGAATTTTACTTTGTACCATTAGATTACTACGTATGTCATCAGTGTGTCTGAGCATTTAGAACGCTAAGAGCTTGGTTTCGATACCAGTGTCGAATATACATGGCTTGTTGTGTATCTTTGTGCTTAATACTACAAGACGATCAAAACTACGATTTTGCATTCTTGAAAAGCAAACTGTGATTCCTATCGAACAATATGAAATACTGAAACGGCCATTTGTTGAATAACAAGTTTATTTCTCTACGAAGTTGTGTCTCGAACAGAAAGACATGGCGAGCACAATTAAACTTGAAATACTTTGAACCAAGTAATCTGTATTAAGATACTACATCCCTCTGGTGTTACAAATAAGAATTATGTATGTTTGTTTTACACGTGGTTTGCTCATCTACAACATAAACAGACTACAAAGGCCTGACCATCGTTTCAATACTTTGTAGCACGAGTTGTAATTACTGTACCACAGTCGTGAATTGTGGATAGGTTAGTGATCGCCTGTCAACACAATGTGTTTTAGTTCACTGATATTATCATTTGTAATGCTGATAAACTAACTACGAACTGTAGATCTGTTGTACCAGAGGGAACTCGGTCGTTTCATGAACTGCTTTAATATGTAAATTAATGAAAACCTCTTTTATCTACGAACAAAGCTGTTCCAAACCAGTTGAACCGTTTCTTACCAGTAAACATAGCTGTTCCAAACAGGCTGGAAACGTCTTTTGTCGACGAATATATCATTTCCGAAGAGTTTGAAATCGTTTCTTACTTACGAATATAGCTATTCCGAAATGGTTGAAACCGTTTCTTGTTTACGAACATAACTGTTCCGGAATGGTTGAAACCTCTTTACTCATAAACATAGCTGTTCCGAAATGGTTGAAAACTACATTTTCCCGAGGAATACATATGTTGCAAAAAACCGGTTTCAACCAGAAATACTTGGTATAAGTCATAAGTCTTCATCAATGTCATCGCTCGAGATATCTGATTTCGCGTTTAGTTATATTTATGATGACTGTGCGGTTCTAACGAAACTTCTTTCGTCTGACTATCTTCGAAAATTCAATAAACACTTCAAACACGTAAATTATATTTATATCAATGTTTCGAGTTGAAATAAATGTCGCTAGGGGTCGCATATGACGTCTTCCATAACGATGTTGCTAAAAAAGACAATAGCTTTCCTTTGATATTTAACTTTAACTAATTCATCATTGTATTTATTCAGTTCTATGGACATTTCTTAGTAGCATTGGAATATTCATCCTCAACGATACGTTATTCCTAAGTCAGATAAACGGTCAGTTAAGAATCTCTAGTTCCAGGTATAGTTGTTCTTAAGCGTGTTAAGGCATTTGACTCGTAATCCGAGGGTCGCGGGTTCGAATCCCGGTCGCACCAAACATGCTCCTCCTTTCAGTAATGGGGCGTTATAATGTGACGGTCAATCCCATTATTCGTTGGTAAAAGAGTAGCCCAAGAGTTGGCGGTGGGTGGTGAGGACTAGCTGCCTTCCCTCTAGTCTTACACTGCTAAATTAGGGACAGCTAGCGCAGATAGCTCTCGAGTAGCTTTGCGCGAAATTCAAAACAAAATACTCAAACAAATACTCGAACATGGACCTTGCGATCCAAAGCCCGACACGTTGCTTTGTGCATGTTTCTATACAACGGTTATTGACATGAACTATATCTATACGTATTAAGTAAGTTTGCCTAAACAAAACGAGTTCAAATTTTCAAAACAACAACACAATTACTTTCCTACGTCTTTGCATACTCATCAATAAAAACTGAACAGTAAGTGTTCCTTGGTTCTTTGCTAAAATACTGTCCAGTTGCACGAACAAATATTACATAGAACCACTTTAAGAGAACAAGAAAGAACAGTTTGAACTATAAGGATATTTAACATTTTTCATTTTATTAGTGTTTATTTTGATTTATAAAATAAAAATTTATAAAACCATTTATAAAATTACCGATGTAAGTTAACAGAAACTAAGATATAATAATGCAACTCGAATATAGCAAATAAAATTAGCAATACAAATCGGATATCGCAACTAAGATATTACTCAGATATAGCAACCAATATATAACAATATAACTCAGATATAGCAACCAAGATACAACAATGCAACTCAGGTACAGCAACCAAGATATAACAATCTCATTCAGATACGATAACCAAAATACAACAGTTTAACCCAGTTATATCGACTAACATGAAACAGTGTGACTCAGGTATAGCAACAAAGATACAACAATGTAACTTAGGTACAGCAACCAAGATACAACAATGTAACTTAGGTACAGCAACCTAAATATAACAATGTAACTCAGGTACAGCAACCAAGATATAACAATGTAACTCAGGTACAGCAACCAAGATATAACAATGTATCTCAGGTATAACAACCAAGATATAACAATGTCACTCAGGTATGATAACCAAAATATAACAATGTCACTCAGTTATAGCAACAACATGAAACAATGTAACTCAAGTAAAGCAACAACATGAAACAATGTAACTCAAGTATAGCAACCAAGATATAACAATGTAACTCAGGTATAACAACCAAAATATAGCAATGTGACTCAGGTATAACAACCAAGATATAACAATGTAACTCAGGTACAGCAACCAAGATATAACAATGTAGCTCAGGTACAGCAACCAAGATATAACAATGTATCTCAGGTATAACAACCAAGATATAACAATGTCACTCAGGTATGATAACCAAAATATAACAATGTCACTCAGTTATAGCAACAACATGAAACAATGTAACTCAAGTAAAGCAACAACATGAAACAATGTAACTCAAGTATAGCAACCAAGATATAACAATGTAACTCAGGTATAGCAACCAAAATATAACAATGTGACTCAGGTGTAACAACCAAGATACAACAATGTAACTCAGGTAGAGCAACAAAGATATAACAATATAACTCAGGTACAGCAACCAAGATATAACAATGTAACTCAGGTACAGTAACCAAGATATAACAATGTAACTCAGATACAACAACCAAGATATAACAATGTAACTCAGATACAGCAACCAAGATATAACAGTGTAACTCAGATACAGCAACCAAGATATAATAATGTAACTCAGGTGTAGCAACCAAGATATAACAATGTAACTCAGGTACAGCAACCAAGATATAACAATGTAACTCTGGTACAGCAACCATGATATAACAATGTGACTCAGGTACAGCAACCAAGATATAACAATGTGACTCAGGTACAGCAACCAAGATATGACAATGTGACTCAGGTACAGCAACCAAGATATAACAATGTAACTCAGGTACAGTAACCATGATATAACAGTGTAACTCAGGTACAGCAACCAAGATATAACAATGTAACTCAGGTACAACAACCAAGATATAACAATGTAACTCAGGTACAGCAACCAAGATACAACAATGTATCTCAGGTACAGCAACCAAGATATAACAATGTAACTCAGGTACAGCAACCAAGATATAACAATGTGACTCAGGTACAGCAACCAAGATATAACAATGTAACTTAGGTACAGCAACCAAGATATAACAATGTAACTCAGGTACAGCAACCAAGATATAACAATGTAACTCAGGTACAGTAACCATGATATAACAATGTAACTCAGGTACAGCAACCAAGATATAACAATGTAACTCAGGTACAGCAACCAAGATATAACAATGTGACTCAGGTACAGCAACCAAGATATAACAATGTAACTTAGGTACAGCAACCAAGATATAACAGTGTAACTCAGGTACAGCAACCAAGATATAACAATGTGACTCAGGTACAGCAACCAAGATATAACAATGTAACTCAGGTACAGTAACCATGATATAACAATGTAACTCAGATACAACAACCAAGATATAACAATGTAACTCAGGTACAGCAACCAAGATACAACAATGTATCTCAGGTACAGCAACCAAGATATAACAATGTAACTCAGATACGAGAACTAAGATATAACAATGTAATTTAGGTACAGCAACCAAGATATAACAATGTGACTCAGGTACAGCAACCAAGATATAACAATGTAACTTAGGTACAGCAACCAAGATATAACAATGTAACTCAGGTACAGCAACCAAGATATAACAATGTGACTCAGGTATAACAACCAAGATATAACAATGTAATTTAGGTACAGCAACCAAGATATAACAATGTGACTCAGGTACAGCAACCAATATATAACAATGTAACTTAGGTACAGCAACCAAGATATAACAATGTAACTCAGGTACAGCAACCAAGATATAACAATGTGACTCAGGTATAACAACCAAGATATAACAATGTGTCTCAGGTACAGCAACCAAGATATAACAATGTGACTCAGGTACAACAACCAAGATATAACAATGTAACTCATAACAACAAAGTGAATTGTTATTAAATGGATAACGTCAGATCATTTTACTGATTTTCACTTCTTCTTAGAACAAGAGTAGGAGCGAAGACATCATTTTCATAAACTGTAAGATTCGTTCTGCAATTAGGGAAAAATATCTCTGCTTGTGTGGAGACTTAGTCAACACGATCTAACGAACAGTGATATAATAAATCAATGAATAAAATTGCTTTTATGCGAGCCGTGATATAATAAATCAACGCATAGCGTTGTTTCTTTTCAATTTAATGGATTATTTTCTTTCACAATCTGTATCTCCCTTTTCAACTCCTTCTAGCAGTTTACTTTGAATTATTATTGTACGCCGACGATAATTTATTTAAATTCCCTTATGATGTGTTCTTTACAATTTCAGGACCGACATGGTCAGCTGGTTAAGGCACTCAATTCGTAATTTGAGGGTCGCGGGTACGAATCCCCGTCACACCAAACGTGCTCGTCCTTTCAGCCGTGGGTGCTTTATAATGTGACGGTGAATCCCACTATTCGTTTGTAAAGAGCAGCCCAAGA
>NC_134834.1:676817-718004 GCF_004210375.1 Tachypleus tridentatus
AAGTAGCTTTGCGCGAAATTCAAAACAAAGAACACCAGTAACGAAAAACTGTTATAAAACAGGATATCATACGTTAGCGGCGCCTGATGAATATTATAATGTAGCTAGAACTTAGCGAAAAATGTGCAGGCTGGGTAGAACCAACTAAAACAGTATATCTTACGTAGAGATGGATGAACGCTATATAGGAGGTAATAGAATAGTATGTGTTAGAAGTAATAACAAATGATTATGTAGGAAAGTTGTATGTATTTCTGGTTACCAAATAATAGGATAAAGTGTTATATATGGTTAGTGATGTATATACAGCACGCCGTATTATGAACGTGGTAGCCTGTAAACTATAATATACAATGGTTTATGGGGAGTTTAGAACATTGTAAAGGATACTTTAAATAAAATTACCAGGTAGAAACTATAAAATGGAATTCAATATATATATATATATATATATATATACATATTTTTTCCCCCTTTGAGAGAAGTCAATTTCAAACTGAACACGAGACAACGCAATCATTTTCACGAGCCGACGTAGAATGAGAGAGTCAATAATCAAACTGAACACGAGACAACGCAATCATTTTCACGAGCCGACGTAGAACTTTATTTTCATGAAAGTTTTGTACATACTTGTAGATATATACGGATTGTGCACTGCAGAAATAAACATAAATATCAAACGACAATTAGAACGAATTATTTGGAGATACAGTTCTTTAAATTACTAGATACAAACACATCTGTCTATCTTACCTTTCAAACCAATCAGTAAGATTAATGAAAGTATGACATTCAAATAAAACTAGGTTAACTTTAGATAGTAAAAATAATGTGAGAAGGAACGTTGTTAACATTTCTACAAACACACATTGGGAATCGAGGGGGACAGGTCCCCGTTAAATTATGTTGTTTTTTTAATCTTGAATTTTACCAGAAGGAAAAGTTTAGTTGTTTTCAGTTATATATATTAAATGCATTTATTATAGTGTTATCATTCTTTGGAGAACTGAACTATACGTGGATAAGCGAGGGTTATTTCTTGTTGTGCTATCTTTATAAATAAATCTACTTTTAAATGAATAGAACCTTTTATAATGGACCAAAAGAGTTTGCCTGGGTGACTTATTTTATTGCTTATTTGTAGTTAAGCACAGAGCTACACAATGGTCTATCTGCGCTCTGCCCATAAAGGGTATCGAAAACAGGTTTTTAGTATTGTAAGTCCGCAGACGTGCCGCTGTGCCACCGACTATTGAAAGAAAGCGTTAGCTCATTAATATGACACATAAATAGAGCAGATTTTTTGGCTTGTTTTATTGAAATCCTGCATTTAATACTGTAGTGTATCAAAAACAGTTGCGCCCATCAAATGGCTCAGCAGTAAGTCTGATAGCTTATAACACTAAAATCCGGATTTCTCTACTCATGGTGGGTTATACGCAGATAGCCCATTGTGTAATTTTGCCCTCAACAACAAACGAAAGTGAGAAAAGCTACCATCCCTCTGGTGGCTCAACAGAACATCTGCAGGTTTACAATGATAAAAATTGGGTTTCAATACGGTAGCGAGCAGAACACTGGAGATAGTTCATTGTATATATATTTTTTGCTTAAGAACACTCAAACTGAACCACTTAAATAAAATTTATTAATATATTAAATCTTGTAGCCTAGCATGGCCAAGCGTGTTAAGGCGTTCGACTCGTAATCTGAGGGTCGCGGGTTCGCATCCCCATCGCGCCAAATGTGCTCGCCCTTTCAGGCGTGGGGGCGTTATAATGTGACAGTCAATCCCCACTATTCGTTGGTAAAAGAGTAGCCCAAGAGTTGGCGGTGGGTGGTGATGACTAGCTGCCTTCCCTCTAGTCTTACACTGCTAAATTAGGGACGGCTAGCACAGATAGCCCTCAATTAGCTTTGTGCGAAATTCACAAACAAATTAAATCTTGTGGTAGGGGTTGAGCTCAGATTAATATATAGGGTTTTATCATGGCTAATGTTTGCAGTAGATAAATAACGAACTCGTCTTTTATTACGTTATCGTAGAAATGTCGATAACAACACATTGATGTATGAAATATTGATTCGTCGTTGGTTTAGCGGTTAAGGTTGCATATATCAGATATCGAATTACGACTAAGCTTTACGTATTATGTTATTATGGCTGCCGGTAAAACACGTGGCTACTGACAAAACGCTGTAAGAGCATGCTCAACAGTGTTACTTTAACATTCTTGAAGATTCATACTCATAATCAAAGTGGTGACGAAGGAAAACATGAGTCAAAAAGGTCAACAAAAATGAATCTGTTTAACCGAAGAGAACAGTATTAACAAAACAAAATAATTATTTTATACAGAACACAAAGCGAAAGCTTAACAGCAGCTGTAGAAACAACATTAAAACTAACAAATATCCAGCACAGATAAGAATAATAACCACTCACCATTTCAATTGACCCATAATGGCGGCGACTGAAGACCCCTCGCCGAGCTGCAAGGTCAGTTGATGAAGAACTGGAGGAAAAAGAAAATATCAACTGTGTCAGTTGAGACAAAACATACAGGATAAATGTACAGAAAGATAAGAAAATATAAACTGTGTCAGTTGAGACAAAACATACAGGATAAATGTCCAGAAAGATAAGAAAATAAAACTGTGTCAGTTGAGACAAAACATACAGGATAAATGTACAGAAAGATAAGAAAATATCAACTGTGTCAGTTGAGACAAAATATACAGGATAAATGTACAGAAAGATAAGAAAATATAAACTGTGTCAGTTGAGACAAAACATACAGGATATATGTACAGAAAGATAAGAAAATATAAACTGTGTCAGTTGAGACAAAACATACAGGATATATGTACAGAAAGATAAGAAAATATAAACTGTGTCAGTTGAGACAAAACATACAGGATATATGTTTGTTTGTTTTTGAATTTCGCACAAAGCTACTCGACGGCTATCTGTGCTAGCCTTCTCTAATTTAGCAGTGTAAGACTAGAGGGAAGGCAGCTAGTCATCACCATCCACTGCTAACTCTTGGGCTACTCTTTTACCAACGAATAGTGGGATTGACCGTCACATTATAACGCTCCCACGGCTGAAAAGGCGAGCACATTTGGTGCGACGGGGATGCGAACCCGCGACCCTCAGATTACGAGTCGCACGCCTTAACCAACCTGGCCATGCCGGACTCTTTATGTACTCAACTAAACGGCTGACCCTCCCGGTTTAGGGTTAAGCTATGTTCAAGTACTAGAACAATCAGAAGACACTTGAAAATCGAACTTCACAACCAAAACAAGGTGACAGAACAAAAATTCTTTTACGAGAGAACACGGCATCACACCAAACATGCTCGCCCTTTCAGCCGTGGGAGCATTATAATGTGACAGTCAATCCCACTATTCGTTGGTAAAAGAGTAGTCCAAAAGTTGGCGGTGGGTGGTGATGACTAGTTGCCTTCCTCTAGCCTTACACTGCTAAATTAGGATTTGGCTTGCGCAGATAGCCCTCGAGTAGCTTTGCGTGAAATTCAAAACAAACAAACAAACCTTAAGTCCATCCCGTATAGCCTTGTTTATTTCCTGTTTGTGTTTTACAAGCGCCAAACTATAAAACAAGGAATGTACTTCTGATTCCTATGTTGTATTTTGAATAACATGAAATTCTAACTCCGGTTTAATATAACTGTTTATATCATCAGCCTAAGATGATAACTGAAGACTGATATTGACCTTAAGGAACTATTTTTTTGTTAAATTATAAAATAAAAGGTTCTGTTGCTGGTGTGAAAAACAAACAAACACTTATTGGATCTATCCTGCGTCGACCACCTTTATGAGTATCTTTAAAAAATGATAATGATTTATGCGGTCAAACGCTGTTTCAAGATCTAAATTCACAATAGCTTAACGTTCCGGCCCGGCATGGAATACTGGGATTGACCGTTACCTTATAACTAAAGGCTGAAATGGCGAGCATGGTTGGTGTGAAAGGGATTCGAGCCCGTGACCCTCATATTACGAGTCGAGTGCTCTAACCACCTGGCCATGCCAGCCCTCGATTTAAGGAATACAAGTATTTGTAATGTATTTAGGAAATTTTGTGGTACGGATTCTTAGACACTGGGGTGAACTGAAAGGTTTGGTTTGAATTTCGTGCAACGCTACACCAGAGCTATCTGCGCTAGCTGTCTCTAATTTAGCAAAGTAAGACTAGAGGGAAGTCATCACCACATATCGCCAACTATTGGACTACACTTTTACTATTATAACGTCCCCACGGCTGAAAGGACGAGCATGCTTGGTGACTGGGATTCAAACCCGCGACCCTCAGATTACGAGTCGAGTGCTCTAACCACCTGGCCATGTCAGGCCCATCATATCTGCATCCTGAGAATGGAAAAAAAAAGTTCTCCGTGATGAAAAACAGAGGAGACGTAAGAAAATCGTATCACTTATTGCAAGTCTACATGTACACAGGATAAAAATTTCTCGAAGTTGGGGGTTTCACGTGGCGTAATAAAACGTTTTTCCAGTATCACGTAAGCAAGAGTTCCATTACATTATAATATGGCATCGATTACAGGTATTAGAACCGCCTAATAATTTGATAACTAACTTTGAAAACAATTTGCTTAGAGGAAGGTGGATTAAACTAACTATTTTTTAAGGATTTGTTACTTTGAACGTGTATTACACAAACTAACAAGTTTTCTCATCTGAATTACAACTGAAACTATATTTAAACTGACGTATCAGCGTTTCGGTTTTCTTATAGTTGCTTTGGTGGATCGTATGGAACAACGAGGAATGTTTTATAGCTCTGATTTAAAATCATGGTACAGTGTCTAACACAAGAAGGAAAATTCAAAATTATACGCCCTCTACCGGCACAGCGGTAAGTCTGCGGACTCACACCACTAAAATCCGGGTTTTGATACTCGTGGTGGGCAGAGCACAGACAGCTCATTCTGTAGCTTTGTGATTATTTATAAACAAACAAAACAAGGTTATTCTGTTCACGCTGTTTTTAAATTTTTATTTATTAGATAGTAGAAAAGATCCATTTTGCCATTTTCCGTTGCTGATAAGTAATGCGATAACAGATATTGTAGATAACGGAATAAATAACATGAGGTCAAAATTGACGTCACAATTACAGAATGATGAAAATGAAACGTTGAGTGGCTGCAATTACAAAACAGTTTAAACATATTGTTAACCCTGTAGGATTAACTAGCAATAATGAAAAGTTAACTAAGTTAACTAATAGCGAACAAGGTAATACATCTACTTTAGAATCACCCAGTAGCCGAACAGAATATTAAAACCGTGTATAACAGCTTAGTAATAAAAAAAATGTTTGTTTTTTATAATGATTGCTATCATTAATTACCTTAAAGTATATCGAATGTAATATAAAGAAGTCGGGCCGAAAAAAGTGACATGGACATACAGTGGAGATTTATGTCTGATGTACTATGGTGAAAGCGAATAATTGTGACTAAAAAACGAATTGTGTCTGTATTGTAATACTATGATAGGTAACAAATAGGGCGTATGAACTTCTATTTGTCGTGGTTATTAAGCTATGCACAACAGTTTTGGGAATCGTGTTTACGTTCGTACAAAAGTCACAGCAATTCTAAGTTAATTGAAATATGTAATTTGGTCGTTGTTTTCGGGATGATTATTGTATACGGTTATTGGTGCAAGATAGAAAAATATCAAGATATTCCGTATAACCAAAAATTAAATATGAATTATTACGTAACTTAGTTAATAGTTGAAGCCAAGGATGACATCAGAAAAAAAATGTAGGTCAAACAAAGTGTGGAATTGGAATAAATTAAATTGTACTAAAAAAAGTTAATGGTTTATTATAGATTAAAATATTGTAAAATTCCTCAGTTCGAATAATTTATTAATTATTTTTTCCGTTTCTGGGTGATATAGGTTGGTTTTGAATTTCGCGCAAAGTTACACGAGGGCTATCTGCGCTAACCGTCCCTAATTTAGCAGTGTAAGACTAGAGGGAAGGTAACTAGTCATCACCGCCCACCGCCAACTCCTGGGCTACTATTTTATCAACGAATAGTGGGATTGACCACCACTTTATAACGCCCCCACTACTGAAAGGGCGAGCGTATTTGGCGAGACGGGGATTCGAACCGCGATCCTCAGATTAAGAGTCGAGTGCCGTAACCATCTGGCCATGCCGGGCCCTGTGTGATATATATAATTATAATTTTAATAATTATTGTATAATAAATAATAGTCAACGACGCGACTGAAATTTGTAAAACGATAGGTTGAATATTTTAATAAAAGGTTTTCAAAATTAATTCAACGTATTACGACTTCTGAGGTTATTAAAATACATGAAGGAAATCATTATATTAAAATGTTGTTGTTGTTGTTTTGAATTAAGCACACAGCTATACAATGGGCTATCTGTGCTCTGCCCACCACGGGTATGGAGACCCGTTTTTAGCGTGTAAGTCCGCAGACATACCGCTGAGCCACTGGGGACGATATTAAAATATCATTCATTACTTGAAATATTCGTTGGAATAATTATTTGTAGATGGTCCAGATAAGAATGATAAGTTTGTTATGAAAAATTATGTATGAGATGAATATGTTTTAATTTCCTTATTTAAAAAAAACTGGATGTTTAGTTTCAAACTTGTGAAAGGTAGGTTGGTTGTTTTAACAAAAAATATTAATAAATATCTGTCTTTCTAAACTCCAACAGATGCCTTGTTTGTAATGGAGTTCGGTGAAACTTTGATGTCTGTTTCTCCATTACATCAACTTGTTTCCAAAGGTATTTGTTTCACTCAAGCCTTTTGCGGGCTTTATTTCTCTCTACATCATTAAGGGCAAACACGTGAAGCTGAACGTGGATGCTCAGCGAAACGTCTACGGGCTTACAACGCTAGAATCCGGGTTTCTATTTCCGTCGTGGGCAGAGCACAGATGGCCCATTGTGTAATTTTGTGTTTAATTACAAAGCAAAACAAAACAATCAAAACGCTGGTCGGCAGATACTTTTAAATGAGTGATTTTGTAAAGTTAGAAATCGACGATTTCTGTTCGATACACGTGTTTCCTAAGAGCTCGTAAAGTGCGCGTTAAACAACCTAAGTTTGTAATTAGTCTGTGATACGACGAACCAGTCAGCCGGAACTTTCACCAATCATATCACAAAAACCCAGACAGACAGACAGACTGCTAGAGATAGCAAAGCTACTCTTTTAGTTCAGTATTTATAACGCGACCTCGTTGTAAAGCAACAACTACGTCTGTAACACAGTTTGTAACACAAATTGTCTCCAACAAAGCCCACATTTTGGTCCAACATTTCTAATAAGACAAACAAAGGTTAAGTCCATTTCAAACAGTATCGCACTGAACAAATATGTAAGAGGAAAATACTTTATCAAGACATGTATCACTAAGACATATAACAGCTTTGATGACTGACATGAACTTACGTATAATGTCAACACAGTACTAATAAAATCCAAACATTATTCTGTTAAGAATGATTACATACTTAAGATGGTTACTAGCGAAACGATAAGGATTTCTGTCGTTGTGATAAAACTAGATAGAGTAGTGGTTACATACGTTCTTTGATTTCAGTATATACAATGATTAGTAGGAGAGACTTGGTATTTGTGCATGTATTGGCTACTAGGTGGTAAAAGGATTTTTTTACATGTATTGGCTACTAGGTGGTATAAGGGATTTCTGTATATGTATTGGCTACTAGGTGGTATAAGGGATTTCTGTATATGTATTGGCTACTAGGTGGTATAAGGGATTTCTGTATATGTATTGGCTACTAGATGGTATAAGGGATTTCTGTATATGTATTGGCTACTAGGTGGTATAAGGGATTTCTGTATATGTATTGGCTACTAGGTGGTATAAGGAATTTCTGTATATGTATTGGCTACTAGGTGGTACAAGGAATTTTTGTACATTTTTTTTAGTTGCTGGAAAAGTCAAAGAATATTTGCACTTTTACTCTTTACTAAAAGAGTTAAAGAGTACTTGCATTGGGTACAAAGGGTATAAGGGGTTTCTATACGTATTTACTGGGGAAGATAAAGGATTTCTGTACTTGTAATGGGTACTAGGTAATATAAGAGATTTCTGTACATGTAATGGGTACTAGGTAATACAAGAGATTTCTGTACATGTAATGAGTACTAGGTAATATAAGAGATTTCTGTACATGTAATGGGTACTAGGTAATACAAGAGATTTCTGTACATGTAATGGGTACTAGGTAATATAAGAGATTTCTGTACATGTAATGGGTACTAGGTAATATAAGAGATTTCTGTGGTTGTAATGGGTACTAGGTAATATAAAAAATTTCTGTGGTTGTAATGGGTACTAGGTAATACAAGGGATTTCTGTGGTTGTAATGGGTACTAGGTAATATAAAAAATTTCTGTGGTTGTAATGGTTACTAGGTAATATAAGAGATTTCTGTACATGTAATGGGTACTAGGTAATATAAGAGATATCTGTACTTGTAATGGGTACCACGTAATATAAGAGATTTCTGTACATGTAATGGGTACTAGGTAATATAAGAGATTTCTGTGGTTGTAATGGGTACTAGGTAATATAAAAAATTTCTGTACTTGTAATGGGTACTAGGTAATACAAGAGATTTCTGTACATGTAATGAGTACTAGGTAATATAAGAGATTTCTGTACATGTAATGGGTACTAGGTAATACAAGAGATTTCTGTACATGTAATGAGTACTAGGTAATACAAGAGATTTCTGTACATGTAATGATTACTAGGTAATACAAAGAGATTTCTGTACATGTAATGGGTACTAGGTAATATAAGAGATTTCTGTACATGTAATGGGTACTAGATAATACAAGAGATTTCTGTACATGTAATGGGTACTAGGTAATACAAGAGATTTCTGTACATGTAATGAGTACTAGGTAATACAAGAGATTTCTGTACATGTAATGAGTACTAGGTAATACAAGAGATTTCTGTACATGTAATGGGTACTAGGTAATATAAGAGATTTCTGTACATGTAATGGGTACTAGATAATACAAGAGATTTCTGTACATGTAATGGGTACTAGGTAATACAAGAGATTTCTGTGTACATGTAATGGGTACATCAGGTGATACAAGAGATTTCTGTACATGTAATGGGTACTAGATAATACAAGAGATTTCTGTGCATGTAATGGGTGCTAGATAATACAGAGATTTCTGTACATGTAATGGGTACCAGGTAATACAAGAGATTTTTTGCGCATGTAATGGGTTACTATGTGATACAAGAGATTTCTGTACACGTAATGGGTACTAGGTGATACAAGAGATTTCTGTACATGTAATGGGTACTAGGTAATACAAGAGATTTCTGTGCATGTAGTGGTTACTAGATAATACAAAGAGATTTCTGTACATGTGATGGGTACTAGGTAATACAAGAGATTTCTGTGCATGTAATGGGTACTAGGTAATACCAAGAGATTTCTGTGGATGTAATGATTACTAGGTAATACAAAAGATTTCTGTGGTTGTATTGGGTACTAGGTAATACAAGAGATTTCTGTGCATGTAATGGGTACCAGGTAATACAAGAGATTTCTGTGGATGTAATGGGTACTAGGTAGTACAAAGAGATTTCTGTGGATGTAATGGGTACTAGGTAATACAAGAGATTTCTGTGGTTGTAATGGGTACTAGGTAATACAAGAGATTTCTGTGGATGTAATGATTACTAGGTAATACAAAAGATTTCTGTGGTTGTATTGGGTACTAGGTAATACAAGAGATTTCTGTGCATGTAATGGGTACCAGGTAATACAAAGAGATTTCTGTGCATGTAATGGGTACTAGGTAATATAAGAGATTTCTGTGGATGTAATGGGTACTAGGTAATACAAGAGATTTCTGTGGTTGTAATGGGTACTATGTGATACAAGAGATTTCTGTGGTTGTATTGGGTACTAGGTAATACAAGAGATTTCTGTGCATGTAATGGGTACAGGTAATACAAAGAGATTTCTGTGGTTGTAATGGGTACTAGGTGATACAAAGGATTTCTGTGGTTGTATTGGGTACTAGATAATACAAGAGATTTCTGTACATGTAATGGGTACTAGATAATACAAAGAGATTTCTGTACATGTAATGGGTACTAGGTAATACAAGAGATTTCTGTACATGTAATAGGTACTAGGTAATACAAGAGATTTCTGTGGTTGTAATGGAATACTAGGTGATACAAGAGATTTCTGTGGTTGTATTGGGTACTAGATAATACAAGAGATTTCTGTACATGTAATGGGTACCAGGTAATACAAAGAGATTTCTGTGGTTGTAATGGGTACCAGGTGATACAAGAGATTTCTGTGGTTGGATTGGGTACTAGATAATACAAGAGATTTCTGTACATGTAATGGGTACTAGATAATACAAGAGATTTCTGTACATGTAATGGGTACTAGGTAATACAAAGAGATTTCTGTACATGTAATGGGTACCAGGTAATACAAGAGATTTCTGTACATGTAATGGGTACTAGGTGATACAAGAGATTTCTGTACATGTAATGGGTACTAGGTAATACAAGAGATTTCTGTGCATGTAGTGGGTACTAGACAATACAAGAGATTTCTGTGGTTGTAATGGGTACTAGATAATACAAGAGATTTCTGTACATGTAATGGGTACTAGGTGATAGAAGAGATTTCTGTACATGTAATGGGTACTAGGTAATATAAAAAATTTCTGTGGTTGTAATAGGTACTAGGTAATACAAGAGATTTCTGTGCATGTAATGGGTACTAGATAATACAAGACATTTCTGTGGTTGTAATGGGTACTAGATAATACAAGAGATTTCTGTGCATGTAATGGGTACTAGGTAATATAAAAAATTTCTGTGCATGTAATGGGTACCAGGTAATACAAGAGATTTCTGTGCATGTACGTGGATGCTCAGCAGAAACGTCTACAGGCTTACAACGCTAGAATCCGGGTTTCTATTTCCGTCGTGGGCAGAGCACAGATGGCCCATTGTGTAATTTTGTGTTTAATTACAAAGAAAGCAAACAAAACAATCAAAACGCTGGTCGGCAGATACTTTTAAATGAGTGATTTTGTAAAGTTAGAAATCGACGATTACTGTTCGATACACGTGTTTCCTAAGAGCTCGTAAAGTGCGCGTTAAACAACCGAAGTTTGTAATTAGTCTGTGATACGACGAACCAGTCAGCCGGAACTTTCACCAATCATATCACAAAAAAGACAGACAGACAGACTGCTAGAGATAGCAAAGCTACTCTTTTAGTTCAGTATTTATAACGCGACCTCGTTGTAGAGCAACAACTACGTCTGTAACACAGTTTGTAACACAAATTGTCTCCAACAAACCCACATTTTGGTCCAACATTTCTAATAAGACAAACAAAGGTTAAGTCCATTTCAAACAGTATCGCACTGAACAAATATGTAAGAGGAAAATACTTTATCAAGACATGTATCACTAAGACATATAACAGCTTTGATGACTGACATGAACTTACGTATAATGTCAACACAGTACTAATAAAATCCAAACATTATTCTGTTAAGAATGATTACATACTTAAGATGGTTACTAGCGAAACGATAAGGATTTCTGTCGTTGTGATAAAACTAGATAGAAGTAGTGGTTACATACGTTATTTTGATTTCAGTATATACAATGATTAGTAGGGAGACTTGGTATTTGTGCATGTATTGGCTACTAGGTGGTAGGGATTTCTTACATGTATTGGCTACTAGGTGGTATAAGGGATATCTGTATATGTATTGGCTACCAGGTGGTATAAGGGATATCTGTATATGTATTGGCTACCAGGTGGTATAAGGGATTTCTGTATATGTATTGGCTACTAGGTGGTATAAGGGATTTCTGTATATGTATTGGCTACCAGATGGTATAAGGGATTTCTGTATATGTATTGGCTACTAGGTGGTATAAGGAATTTCTGTATATGTATTTATTACTCAGGTGGTACAAGAGATTTCTGTACATGTAATGGGTACTAGGTAATACAAGAGATTTCTGTACATGTAATGGGTACTAGGTAATATAAGAGATATCTGTACTTGTAATGGGTACCACGTAATATAAGAGATTTCTGTACATGTAATGGGTACTAGGTAATATAAGAGATTTCTGTGGTTGTAATGGGTACTAGGTAATATAAAAAATTTCTGTACTTGTAATGGGTACTAGGTAATACAAGAGATTTCTGTACATGTAATGAGTACTAGGTAATATAAGAGATTTCTGTACATGTAATGGGTACTAGGTAATACAAGAGATTTCTGTACATGTAATGAGTACTAGGTAATACAAGAGATTTCTGTACATGTAATGGGTACTAGGTAATACAAGAGATTTCTGTACATGTAATGGGTACTAGGTAATATAAGAGATTTCTGTACATGTAATGGGTACTAGATAATACAAGAGATTTCTGTACATGTAATGGGTACTAGGTAATACAAGAGATTTCTGTACATGTAATGAGTACTAGGTAATACAAGAGATTTCTGTACATGTAATGAGTACTAGGTAATACAAGAGATTTCTGTACATGTAATGGGTACTAGGTAATATAAGAGATTTCTGTACATGTAATGGGTACTAGATAATACAAGAGAGATTCTGTACATGTAATGGGTACTAGGTAATACAAGAGATTTCTGTACATGTAATGGGTACTAGGTGATACAAGAGATTTCTGTACATGTAATGGGTACTAGATAATACAAGAGATTTCTGTGCATGTAATGGGTACTAGATAATACAAGAGATTTCTGTACATGTAATGGGTACCAGGTAATACAAGAGATTTTTGCGCATGTAATGGGTACTATGTGATACAAGAGATTTCTGTACATGTAATGGGTACTAGGTGATACAAGAGATTTCTGTACATGTAATGGGTACTAGGTAATACAAGAGATTTCTGTGCATGTAGTGCGTACTAGATAATACAAAGAGATTTCTGTACATGTGATGGGTACTAGGTATCACAAGAGATTTCTGTGCATGTAATGGGTACTAGGTAATACAAGAGATTTCTGTGGATGTAATGATTACTAGGTAATACAAAAGATTTCTGTGGTTGTATTGGGTACTAGGTAATACAAAGAGATTTCTGTGCATGTAATGGGTACCAGGTAATACAAGAGATTTCTGTGGATGTAATGGGTACTAGGTAGTACAAGAGATTTCTGTGGATGTAATGGGTACTAGGTAATACAAGAGATTTCTGTGGTTGTAATGGGTACTAGGTAATACAAGAGATTTCTGTGGATGTAATGATTACTAGGTAATACAAAAAGATTTCTGTGGTTGTATTGGGTACTAGGTAATACAAAGAGATTTCTGTGCATGTAATGGGTACCAGGTAATACAAGAGATTTCTGTGCATGTAATGGGTACTAGGTAATATAAGAGATTTCTGTGGATGTAATGGGTACTAGGTAATACAAGAGATTTCTGTGGTTGTAATGGGTACTATGTGATACAAGAGATTTCTGTGGTTGTATTGGGTACTAGGTAATACAAGAGATTTCTGTGCATGTAATGGGTACCAGGTAATACAAGAGATTTCTGTGGTTGTAATGGGTACTAGGTGATACAAGAGATTTCTGTGGTTGTATTGGGTACTAGATAATACAAGAGATTTCTGTACATGTAATGGGTACTAGATAATACAAGAGATTTCTGTACATGTAATGGGTACTAGGTAATACAAGAGATTTCTGTACATGTAATAGGTACTAGGTAATACAAGAGATTTCTGTGGTTGTAATGGGTACTAGGTGATACAAGAGATTTCTGTGGTTGTATTGGGTACTAGATAATACAAGAGATTTCTGTACATGTAATGGGTACCAGGTAATACAAGAGATTTCTGTGGTTGTAATGGGTACTAGGTGATACAAGAGATTTCTGTGGTTGGATTGGGTACTAGATAATACAAGAGATTTCTGTACATGTAATGGGTACTAGATAATACAAGAGATTTCTGTACATGTAATGGGTACTAGGTAATACAAGAGATTTCTGTACATGTAATGGGTACCAGGTAATACAAGAGATTTCTGTACATGTAATGGGTACTAGGTGATACAAGAGATTTCTGTACATGTAATGGGTACTAGGTAATACAAGAGATTTCTGTGCATGTAGTGGGTACTAGACAATACAAGAGATTTCTGTGGTTGTAATGGGTACTAGATAATACAAGAGATTTCTGTACATGTAATGGGTACTAGGTGATAGAAGAGATTTCTGTACATGTAATGGGTACTAGGTAATATAAAAAATTTCTGTGGTTGTAATAGGTACTAGGTAATACAAGAGATTTCTGTGCATGTAATGGGTACTAGATAATACAAGACATTTCTGTGGTTGTAATGGGTACTAGATAATACAAGAGATTTCTGTGCATGTAATGGGTACTAGGTAATATAAAAAATTTCTGTGCATGTAATGGGTACCAGGTAATACAAGAGATTTCTGTGCATGTACGTGGATGCTCAGCGAAACGTCTACGGGCTTACAACGCTAGAATCCGGGTTTCTATTTCCGTCGTGGGCAGAGCACAGATGGCCCATTGTGTAATTTTGTGTTTAATTACAAAGAAAGCAAACAAAACAATCAAAACGCTGGTCGGCAGATACTTTTAAATGAGTGATTTTGTAAAGTTAGAAATCGACGATTACTGTTCGATACACGTGTTTCCTAAGAGCTCGTAAAGTGCGCGTTAAACAACCGAAGTTTGTAATTAGTCTGTGATACGACGAACCAGTCAGCCGGAACTTTCACCAATCATATCACAAAAACCCAGACAGACAGACAGACTGCTAGAGATAGCAAAGCTACTCTTTTAGTTCAGTATTTATAACGCGACCTCGTTGTAGAGCAACAACTACGTCTGTAACACAGTTTGTAACACAAATTGTCTCCAACAAAGCCCACATTTTGGTCCAACATTTCTAATAAGACAAACAAAGGTTAAGTCCATTTCA
Source organism: Tachypleus tridentatus (assembly GCF_004210375.1). Lineage (NCBI taxonomy): Eukaryota > Metazoa > Arthropoda > Merostomata > Xiphosura > Limulidae > Tachypleus > Tachypleus tridentatus. The sequence continues at coordinate 691,943 of NC_134834.1, forward strand.
AACAGTATCGCACTGAACATATGTAGAGAGGAAAATACTTTATCAAGACATGTATCACTAAGACATATAACAGCTTTGATGACTGACATGAACTTACGTATAATGTCAACACAGTACTAATAAAATCCAAACATTATTCTGTTAAGAATGATTACATACTTAAGATGGTTACTAGCGAAACGATAAGGATTTCTGTCGTTGTGATAAAACTAGATAGAAGTAGTGGTTACATACGTTATTTTGATTTCAGTATATACAATGATTAGTAGGGAGAGACTTGGTATTTGTGCATGTATTGGCTACTAGGTGGTAAAAGGGATTTCTTACATGTATTGGCTACTAGGTGGTATAAGGGATATCTGTATATGTATTGGCTACCAGGTGGTATAAGGGATATCTGTATATGTATTGGCTACCAGGTGGTATAAGGGATTTCTGTATATGTATTGGCTACTAGGTGGTATAAGGGATTTCTGTATATGTATTGGCTACCAGATGGTATAAGGGATTTCTGTATATGTATTGGCTACTAGGTGGTATAAGGAATTTCTGTATATGTATTGGCTACTAGGTGGTACAAGAGATTTCTGTACATGTAATGGGTACTAGGTAATACAAGAGATTTCTGTACATGTAATGGGTACAAAATAATACAAGAGATTTCTGTGGATGTAATGGGTACTAGGTGATACAAGAGATTTCTGTGGATGTAATGGGTACTAGGTAATACAAGAGATTTCTGTACATGTAATGGGTACTATGTGATACAAGAGATTTCTGTACATGTAATGGGTACTAGGTAATACAAGAGATTTCTGTACATGTAATGGGTACTAGATGATACAAGAGATTTCTGTACATGTAATGGGTACTAGATGATACAAGAGATTTCTGTGGATGTAATGGGTACTAGATGATACAAGAGATTTCTGTGGATGTAATGGGTACTAGATGATACAAGAGATTTCTGTGGATGTAATGGGTACTAGGTGATACAAGAGATTTCTGTGGATGTAATGGGTACTAGGTGATACAAGAGATTTCTGTGGATGTAATGGGTACTAGGTGATACAAGAGATTTCTGTGCATGTAATGGGTACTAGGTAATACAAGAGATTTCTGTGGATGTAATGGGTACTAGGTGATACAAGAGATTTCTGTGGATGTAATGGGTACTAGGTGATACAAGAGATTTCTGTACATGTAATGGGTACTAGGTGATACAAGAGATTTCTGTACATGTAATGGGTACTAGGTGATACAAGAGATTTCTGTGCATGTAATGGGTACTAGGTAATACAAGAGATTTCTGTGCATGTAATGGGTACTAGGAAATACAAGAGATTTCTGTGGATGTAATGGGTACTAGGTGATACAAGAGATTTCTGTACATGTAATGGGTACTAGGTGATACAAGAGAGTTCTGTACATGTAATGGGTACTCGGTAATACAAGAGATTTCTGTACATGTAATGGGTACTAGGTGATACAAGAGATTTCTGTACATGTAATGGGTACTAAGTAATACAAGAGATTTCTGTGGATGTAATGGGTACTAGGTGATACAAGAGATTTCTGTACATGTAATGGGTACTAGGTGATACAAGAGATTTCTGTACATGTAATGGGTACTAGGTAATACAAGAGATTTCTGTACATGTAATGGGTACTAGGTAATACAAGAGATTTCTGTGGATGTAATGGGTACTAGGTGATACAAGAGATTTCTGTACATGTAATGGGTACTAGGTAATACAAGACATTTCTGTACATGTAATGGGTACTCGGTAATACAAGAGATTTCTGTACATGTAATGGGTACTATGTGATACAAGAGATTTCTGTACATGTAATGGGTACTAGGTAATACAAGAGATTTCTGTACATGTAATGGGTACTAGATGATACAAGAGATTTCTGTGGTTGTATTGGGTACTAGGTAATACAAGAGATTTCTGTACATGTAATGATTACTAGGTAATACAAAAAGATTTCTGTACATGTAATGGGTACTAGATGATACAAGAGATTTCTGTGGTTGTATTGGGCACCAGGTAATACAAGAGATTTCTGTGGATGTAATGGGCACTAGGTAATACAAAAGATTTCTGTGGTTGTAATGGGTACTAGGTAATACAAGAGATTTTTGTACATGTAATGGGTACTAGGTAATACAAGAGATTTCTGTACATGTAATGGGTACTAGGTAATACAAGAGATTTCTGTGGATGTAATGGGTACTAGGTGATACAAGAGATTTCTGTGGATGTAATGGGTACTAGATGATACAAGAGATTTCTGTGGATGTAATGGGTACTAGATGATACAAGAGATTTCTGTGGATGTAATGGGTACTAGATGATACAAGAGATTTTGTGGATGTAATGGGTACTAGGTGATACAAGAGATTTCTGTGGATGTAATGGGTACTAGGTGATACAAGAGATTTCTGTGGATGTAATGGGTACTAGGTAATACAAGAGATTTCTGTGGATGTAATGGGTACTAGGTGATACAAGAGATTTCTGTGGATGTAATGGGTACTAGGTGATACAAGAGATTTCTGTGGATGTAATGGGTACTAGGTGATACAAGAGATTTCTGTACATGTAATGGGTACCTAGGTGATACAAGAGATTTCTGTGCATGTAATGGGTACTAGGTAATACAAGAGATTTCTGTGCATGTAATGGGTACTAGGTAATACAAGAGATTTCTGTGGATGTAATGGGTACTAGGTGATACAAGAGATTTCTGTACATGTAATGGGTACTAGGTGATACAAGAGATTTCTGTACATGTAATGGGTACTAGGTAATACAAAGAGATTTCTGTGGATGTAATGGGTACTAGGTAATACAAGAGATTTCTGTACATGTAATGGGTACTAGGTAATACAAGAGAGTTCTGTACATGTAATGGGTACTCGGTAATACAAGAGATTTCTGTACATGTAATGGGTACTAGGTGATACAAGAGATTTCTGTACATGTAATGGGTACTAAGTAATACAAGAGATTTCTGTGGATGTAATGGGTACTAGGTGATACAAGAGGTTTCTGTTGTATATAATGGGTGCACTAGGTAATACAAGAGATTTCTGTGGATGTAATGGGTACTAGGTGATACAAGAGATTTCTGTGGATGTAATGGGTACTAGGTGATACAAGAGATTTCTGTACATGTAATGGGTACTAGGTAATACAAGAGATTTCTGTACATGTAATGGGTACTAGGTAATACAAGAGATTTCTGTGGATGTAATGGGTACTAGGTGATACAAGAGATTTCTGTACATGTAATGGGTACTAGGTGATACAAGAGATTTCTGTACATGTAATGGGTACTCGGTAATACAAGAGATTTCTGTACATGTAATGGGTACTATGTGATACAGAGAGATTTCTGTACATGTAATGGGTACTAGGTAATACAAGAGATTTCTGTACATGTAATGGGTACTCGGTAATACAAAAGATTTCTATGCATGTAATGGGTACTAGGTGATACAAGAGATTTCTGTACATGTAATGGGTACTAGGTAATACAAGATATTTCTGTACATGTAATGGGTACTAGGTAATACAAGAGATTTCTGTGGATGTAATGGGTACTAGGTAATACAAGAGATTTCTGTACATGTAATGGGTACTCGGTAATACAAGAGATTTCTATGCATGTACTGGGTACTAGGTGATACAAGAGATTTCTGTACATGTAATGGGTACTAGGTAGTACAAGAGATTTCTGTACATGTAATGGGTACTCGGTAATACAAGAGATTTCTGTACATGTAATGGGTATTAGGTAATACAAGAGATTTTGTACATGTAATGGGTACTAGGTGATACAAGAGATTTTTTGTACATGTAATGGGTACTAGGTAATACAAGAGATTTCTGTACATGTAATGGGTTACTAGGTAATACAAGAGATTTCTGTACATGTAATAGGTACTAGGTAATACAAGAGATTTCTGTGGATGTAATGGGTACTAGGTGATACAAGAGATTTTTGTACATGTAATGGGTACTAGGTAATACAAGAGATTTCTGTACATGTAATAGGTACTAGGTAATACAAGAGATTTCTGTGGATGTAATGAGTACTAGGTAATATAAGAGATTTCTGTACATGTAATAGGTACTAGGTAATACAAGAGATTTCTGTACATGTAATGGGTACTAGGTAATACAAGAGATTTCTGTACATGTAATGGGTACTAGGTAATACAAGAGATTTCTGTGGATGTAATGAGTACTAGGTAATATAAGAGATTTCTGTACATGTAATAGGTACTAGGTAATACAAGAGATTTCTGTACATGTAATAGGTACTAGGTAATACAAGAGATTTCTGTACATGTAATGGGTACTAGGTAATACAAGAGATTTCTATACATGTAATGGGTACTAGGTGATACAAAGAGATTTCTGTGGATGTAATGGGTACTAGGTGATACAAGAGATTTCTGTACTTGTAATGGGTACTAGGTAATACAAGAGATTTCTATACATGTAATGGGTACTAGGTGATACAAGAGATTTCTGTGGATGTAATGGGTACTAGGTGATACAAGAGATTTCTGTACATGTAATGGGTACTAGGTAATACAAGAGATTTCTATACATGTAATGGGTACTAGGTAATACAAGAGATTTCTGTGGATGTAATGGGTACTAGGTGATATAAGAGATTTCTGTACTTGTAATGGGTACTAGGTAATACAAGAGATTTCTGTACATGTAATGGGTACTAGGTAATACAAGAGATTTCTGTACATGTAATAGGTACTAGGTAATACAAGAGATTTCTATACATGTAATGGGTACTAGGTGATACAAGAGATTTCTGTACATGTAATGGGTACTAGGTAATACAAGAGATTTCTATACATGTAATGGGTACTAGGTGATATAAGAGATTTCTGTACTTGTAATGGGTACTAGGTAATACAAGAGATTTCTGTACATGTAATGGGTACTAGGTAATACAAGAGATTTCTGTACATGTAATAGGTACTAGGTAATACAAGAGATTTCTGTGGATGTAATGAGTATTAGGTAATACAAGAGATTTCTGTCGTCTCCACTCAAGTTAACTAAACTGTTTCTGAAACTACTTAATTTGTTCTATGTGATAAGTAACGTAAATGCCCTCCGCTAGTACAGCGGTAAGTCTACGGATTTACAACGCTAAAATCAGGGGGTTCGATTCCTTTCGGTGGACCCAGGAGATAGCCAGACGTGTCTGCTGTAAGAAAAACACACACAAACACTCAGTAACGTAAGCTGTTCAATAAACTTTAGAATATATTGGGCCCATTACATTGAACCACATGGCAAGTGTCGCCACTCTAGTTTGTTTGTTTTGTTTTTGAATTTCGCACAAAGCTACTCGAGGGCTATCTGTGCTAGCCGTCCTTAATTTAGCAGTGTAAGACTAGAGGGAAGGCAGCTAGTCATCACCACCCACCGCTACCTTTTGGGCTACTCTTTTACCAACGAATAGTGGGATTGATCGTCACATTATAATGCTCCCACGGCTGAAAGGGCGAGCATGTTTGGCGTGACGGGGATTCGAACCCGCGATCCTCAGATTACGAGTCGCACGCCTTAACACGCTTGGCCGGCACTCTAGTAACAGTTCTTTGTCACTTCTAAGTTTCTGAAAGAAGCACTAATACACTTTAGTTTGTGAGGAGCTCCTAATTCCTTTCGCATATATTTATAAGTAAATAGTATTGTTGTAAATACAGAACTTTGAAGTTATAGAAAAGCAAAATTCTTTATGTATTGTTGTTGGGCCAATCTTCATAAAATACACGTAAACTCTTTGATTTCTGATACCTAAGAAGTCATGAAGAACATGAACCTTGTTTATGAGTATTAGAAGTAAGGAAAGAAACGTACAGTTTAACCATTTACATTCTATCATTATCCCATAACGCCAAACATGCTCTCCCTTTCAGCCGTGAGGTCATCATAATGCTTCGGTCTATCCCACTATTCGTTGGCAAAAGTGTAGCCCAAGAGTTGGCAGTGGGTGGTGCTGACTCTCTGCCTTCCCTCTCGTCTTACACTGCTAAATTATGGTTGGCAAGCGCATATAGTCCTCGAGTAGCTTTGCGCGAAATTCAAAACAAACAAACAAATCCATCATTTTATGACTCCAACTTTATAATATATATCTCTGCTTCGCTCTTACTAGCAGGGGGTCCGGCAAAGCCAGGCAGGTTAAGGCGTTCGACTCGTCTTCTGAGGGTCGCAGGTTCGAATCCCCGTCGCACCAAAACATGCTAGCCCTTTAAGCCGTAGAAGTGTTATAATGTGACGGCCAATCCCACTATTCGTTGGTAAAAGAGTACCTCAAGAGTTGGCGGTGGGCAGTAATGACTAGCTGCTTTCCCTCTAGTTTTACACCGCTAAATTAGGGTCGGCTAACGCTGATAGCCCTCGCGCAGCTTTGTGCAAAATTCAAAAGAAACAAACAAACATGAAATACAGTTAAAACACTTGGAATAAAGGTAGCTTCAAATGAGAACGTTTTGTTTCTATTACATTACATGCACACTTTCGATGTGTCCTCCTTTTTTTTTACGTAGCGAGATGAGTTTAAAACAAAACTGCACTGAAAAAACTCGAGGACTTTTTTTAATGCACGTAAAGACGTCCCCCATTTTGAAATGTTCTTCAGTTTCTGCCTTAACCAATGAATGTTCTTCAGTTTCTGCCTTAACCAATGAATGTTCTTCAGTTTCTGCCTTAACCAATGACAATCTTATCTCATTTAATGTTGCCATGACTACGTAAGTCTTGACCAGTTATCGCTTACGAAGTGTATCATTAGAAGTAGTCCAACTAATGGATAAGATTAACTAAGTCCTTGTAAGGGTTTGAGCCACCTCAATTTGTTAAAGACCCTTCTCTAACGCATTCCAAAAGACAGATCTTTTAGTACTTAAAGCTTTCGATTTTAGTACTAAGTAGATCCTCACTTCTTTGTCTGTTTATCTATCTTATCGTGCATAAGAAAAATATGATGTATCGTTTTGGGAGTATCGTATGACGTTTCAAGCCTAAGAAATATAAGGTCATTTCCTAGCTGTTCGTTGAGAGTTACTAATTACATGAACTGTTGGCTTATTTTTAATTTGTGAGATAAATTCCGAAAACTGTAGATTGATCTTATTGACAAATCATAAAAGCTAAAAAGAAGATATTCCCATAGTTTACAGACTGACTGGATAACGTGATTATTGAAGTATGTTACTAACAGGAAACCCGATCCTACATCCGTAAGTTTACTTAAAGCGCTAAACTCCGGGGTTCTGTTCTCTGTGGTGTGTGCTGTAAATAACTCAATGTGATTTTGTCCTAAAACAGACAGAAAGACAAACTTTGAATACTCATGTCCAAATAAATTCATTTGGATTATTTTTTTCAAATTAAAAGCTCCTCCCCACCCCAGTGGCACAGCGGAACGTCTGTGGACTTATACTGTTAGAAACCGGGTTTCGATACCAGTGATGGGCAGAGCACAGATAGCCCTTTGCGTAGATTTGTTCTTAATAGTAAGCAACAATAACAAATCAGTTCCAATCATTCAGTCGTGCTTGATTTAAACATGATATACATCTATACATTTTATGGTTAGTTGGTTATTTCAGAGCAAAGCAACATTGGGCTATCTGATGTGCCCACCACGGATAATTGAGCTACGTATTTTAGCGTTGTAAGCCCGTAAACTTATTGCTGTCCCACCAGAGGGACTAACGTGCAAGGTACATCAAACAAAACCAAAACATGGTTTTGAATGAGAGATAAAATAAGAGGTTCTTTTAGAAAATTAACTATCTCACTGTCACCTTCATGGGTGTAGCTAGGCCTAATATTGGGTTAATGAAGGGTGGAAGGTGTTCCAGGAGAATCTACCATTGGAAAGTTTTGAAATTTAAATCTGAAATAATTCTTTTTTGTATAGATAATATATAAACAAATTAATCACGCAGGTGACATAGAGTATGGTAAACATTTATGTTTTGATCATGAATATTTTTCTTAAAAGTCTGTTGTGAAAAGGTAACCAGATAAGAACATTATTTCAAAATAATTCGTACATTCAGTTTCCAAGACTGCATAAAACTGGTAAACACTGAAAAGTTTCAAGGAAAGTTTTTTTTCCCAGGTGGTAAAGTTGTAAAGTTTAGGTAATACAAATGTTATATAGTGTGTTCCCAATACACGCAAACATGGAAGTAGAATGCCTAAGGTGGTCAGTAACGTGGTACATGTTTAAGGTGGTCAGTAACGTAATACATTTAGATCTAAACGTTATAAAGAACATTAGAGAAATAATAATCTCGAAAACTGGTATTTTACTTTATAAGATAATTGAATATTTTTCTTTGGGTAAGTGATTAGGTTTAGGGTTAAGGGTGGATCTGAGAACCCATGTTTCGTGTCTTGTTGCAGCAAAACTCCAATTCTACATTTTGGAGGTGGTGATGTGGGTGCGCTATAAATTGTCTCCTTGTTTTAACTCAAGGTGGTACTGGGATATCTAACGACTACACCGCGGAAAATCGAACCCAGGATTTTAGCCTTGTAAGTCCGTAAACTTACCGGTGACCCACCCGAGTGGACTGAGTACAATATAAGAATGATTCTTAAATTCCACTATCGATTACACAAGAGTAACTCAACAGATGGCACTGAGAGCTGTTTTTTTTTCTTCTTCTAGTCCATCAATTCGGTATGAAAGACAAACATGCCTAGCCTTTGAGCGAGTTCTTGCGAAAATTCTAACGAAACAAGGCCCGGCATGGCCAAGCGCGTAAGGCGTGCGACTCGTAATCCGAGGGTCGCGGGTTCGCGCCCGCGTCGCGCTAAACATGCTCGCCCTTTCAGCCGTGAGGGCGTTATAATGTAACAGTCAATCCCACTATTCGTTGGTAAAAGAGTAGCCCAAGAGTTGGGGGTAAGTGGTGATGACTAGCTGCCTTCCCTCTAGTCTTACACTGCTAAATTAGGGACGGCTAGCGCAGATAGCTCTCGGGTAGCTTTGCGCGAAATTCCAAACAAACAAACAAACTAACGAAACAACACGCTATATACATAATATTTTATTATAACGTGAAACTACAAATTAGAATTAAGATGACGACAATTCCTAATTTATTTGATGGAAAATAATATTATTCAATAAAAAATGACCAAAAAAAATCATGCCAAAATTTAGATTGTTTGTTTTGAATTTCGCACAAAGCTACTCGAAGGCTATCTGTGTTTACAAAGCTACACAATAGGCTATATTTTCTCTGTTCACCATTAGCATCGAAACTCAAATTTTAGTGTAGTAAATCTGTAGAATCATAATTGAGCCACCAGGTGGCCTCATAGTGTTAAGTTCAATATGGCTGAGATATTTCAGAAAACATAAAAAGATTTTCATTAGAATGTGATAAAAACATTTTTTTACGCACGTGTCGTGCTGTCAGGTGGCAGCACAAGTAACTGTTTGGGGTCTCGTGCGTTTAAGGGTCTTGCAAGAGTGAGCGAAAAATACGTTTAAAATTAAAATGCGTTCTTTATTTTCACGTTCCACAAAGTGCAACAGAGCACATGATGTTTAATCCCTTGAAATAATAGTTAGGCACCTAACTTGAAAATTCATAAAAAGATATTGCTGAAGCGAATCCCATTGGTGGATCGTGTGATTTGACTGCTCTGATACTTTGGGACTCAGTTCTGCCTGCAAGTGACACTATATCAAAGCGCGGACCTATTAGTACTAGCATAGCCTTAAGTCACCATTAGAACGGTGCAGCTTAATGATACGTTTAATTAAATGTTTAATGAAACTTCACGTTTATTAAACTCACTATACAAACCGCTGGAAACCTGGTACCAGGAAAAGTAAGAAATAGTTTGATCTATCTACATATGTTTACCACGATACGAAACACTATCATGTCCAATATACCGTACTACTCTGCCCGTCGTAAATTCAAACTTATATGTACTCAGGCTCACTTAAGATTGAGACTCCAGTCTTTTAAGTACAAGTGTGTAAGTGTTCTATAGTCCATAATGCTCAACACTTCAAGTCCAGCATTCAAATGTTTGAAACTTGTCACTTGTAAAGTGTTCCTAATTCTGACAAATTCAATAGTTTAATAAATAATAACAGTAATTTGAATTCAGTTTTCTAAAGAAAAAAACCGTTTTAATAGTAGAGTAAACATCAGTTCTCTCTTTTCTGATTTACCTGATTTAATAATATTTATTTATCAACTTTATAATTATATTAACCGTCCTCTGAATGGAAGTTATGTAATTTTATGATTAATGAAAGGTTGTTTTAGGTCATGGAAAGTTGCTTCTCTTATGTGTAATTATAGGGGGAAGAAAACGTAATAATGCCAATAGAAACTGTAAAACACAAAATGTGAAACCCCAGATTTGTTTGTATATCTGCACGGCCCCATTACATCTCCATACGAAATTTGGTGAAGATCTGTTCAGAAAAAACAAAGCAGTGGCAAAAACAAAATATAAACGCCCATAAAACACCCACCAAACTGAACAGTTGGATATATTTCCCCGTGGACCCAAAGAGTCTCCATATAAATTTTGATGAAAATCCATCCACACCATGCGAACTAATTACATGGACTTACAAGAGACAATACTATTATATTTATGCTTTTGTTGTTTCATATTCGTGGCATATGGTATTTTCAACATCAATGACGTTATATGCAACTTATGGGCAAAATGGTTAGGTCAGAGACATAGACCTCTGTAATTTAGAATTGTTGAACAGAGAAAGGCCAAGCGGTCAAGACTACCCCAACCTGTTGTTGTTGTTTTGAATTAAGCACAAAGTTACTCAATGGGCGATCTATGCTCTGCCCCCGACGGGTATCGAAACCCGGTTTTTAGCGTTGTAAGTCCGCAGACATGCCGCTGAGCCACTGGGGGGGGGGCTACCCCCAACCTATACGGCTACTATTAATCTAATAAGACCGATTGCCACTTCTATAACGAGTCCACACCAGAAAGTTGCGGGTGTGTTCAATGGCATATCTAGTGCTATAGCTTTAGACGTATCGATCAGCAGCCTGGAACGTTAAACATTAAGTCAACCTTCGCCTTTCATAACATAATTCAGAAAATGTAGGAGACAGTGACCGACAATACGATGTTTACAGGCACTTAACGAACGTACTAAGTTATACGTTTTGAAACTAAGTTCCTATAATTAAGTACACTTGTTCAAAAATTAAAATTCGTGAGAATTAAAAACAAATTTTTTTTATGTTTTCTTACATTTAAATAAGTTAAAGAAAATTATGGAGGTATAACAATGAGAACTTAAATAAATCATAATATAGAATGTTAAACTTTATTAGGCCCCGGCATGGCAAGGTGGTTGAGGCACTCGACTCGTAATTTTGAGGGCGTTATAATGTAACGGTCAATCCCACTATTCGTTGGTAAAAGAGTAGCCCAAGAGTTGGCGGTGGGTGGTGATGACTAGCTACCTTCCCTCTAGTCTTACACTGCTAAATTAGGAACGGCTAGCGTAGATAGCCCTCGAGTAGCTTTGTGCGAAATTCAAAACAAACAAACTTTATTGGAAACATTAAGCGTTTTGTACATAGTGAAAATTATAAAGCTTTCTAAAAGGTATGTTGGATAAACCCATATATAGAGTATATGTAGGATAAACCCATATATAGAGTATATGTGGGATAAACCCATATCTAAAAACGTATGTAGGATAAACACATATCTAGAGTATATGCAGGATAAACCCATATCTAAAACATATATGTAGGATAAACCCATACCTAGAATATATGTAGGATAAACCCATATCTAGAATACATGTAGGATAAACCCATATATAGAGTATATATGTAGGATAAACCCATATCTAAAATATATGTAGGATAAACCCATATATAGAGTATATGTAGGATAAACCCATATCTAAAAAATATATGTAGGATAAACCCATATCTAAAATAAATGTAGGATAAACCCATATCTAAAACGTATGTAGGATAAACCCATACCTAGAATATATGTAGGATAAACCCATATCTAGAGTATATGTAGGATAAACCCATATCTAAAATATATGTAGGATAAACCCATATATAGAGTATATGTAGGATAAACCCATATCTAAAATAAATGTAGGATAAACCCATATCTAAAACGTATGTAGGATAAACCCATATCTAAAACGTATGTAAGATAAACCCATATCTAGAATATATGTAGGATAAACCCATATCTAAAATAAATGTAGGATAAACCCATATCTTCGAAGAAAACTGAAGGAATGTTGAATTAATTATCCATGTTGCCTACTTTGATGCAGCTCTAATACCTTAGTGATAGAAACTAATAGTTTCTTGGAAAGTTCAGATCAGTAACGTTTTGAAAATGAGTCCATCTAACACGTGCATGGAACGTGTGATAAGCAAACAAGCTTCGAATACTGATGATAATGAACTCGGACATTTTTTTCCACATTAGAGGGAAGGCAGCTAGTCATCACCACCAACAGCCAACTCTTCGGGTTATCCCTTACCAACGAATAGTGGGATTGACCGTCACATTATAACGCTCCCACGGCTGAAAGGTCGAACATGTTGGGTGTGACGGGGATTCGAACCCGCGATCCTCAGATTACGAGTCGAGTGCCTTAACCACCTGGCCATGCCAGGGCCTAATCAGGAAGAATCACAAGTTTTTGCAGATGCCGTTTCTGTCTTGGTGCTGTTGTTGGAACCGGTTTGTTGTTTATTATTAAGCACATAACCGGTTTCCAGAGGTACAAGTCTGCAGACATACTATTGTGCCACTACGGGGCGCATTCTGTGTGTAAAGACAACTGTAATCTGATTCAACACAATATTCACAAATGTTGTTGGGGTATTTGGCTCATAGTTAATTTGTTACATGTTCAGTGAAAGATTTCGAACCTGTGGTCCACAGATGTTGAGACGATCATTCTGACCACCAGGCCATGTGAGGCCCCTCTCCTCTGGTATTTCAACATTAGAGGCGAGTGGCGCAGATAACGTTTAGGTAAATTTTGCGAACTTCGGTAAACAAAGACAACACGTAAAATGTGTCGTGAGTTTTGACACACGTAATCGTTAGTTAAATAATGTTTATCAGAAGCATTTCAAGTGGTCTGAATATACTAAGTAAGAAATTTATAGATCGGATTATTCTAGGACGAGTTCTTGTATTTTGGTGATTCAGGGATGCTGTCTTATAGCGTGTAACGCTAAAAATCGGATTTCGATACCCGCAGTGGACAGAGCGCTTGTCCGTCGAATAGCGTTGTGCTTAATAACCAATAAACAAACTATTACTTTCTCGGTTACATCACAGCCTCAGAGTGCGAATGCATTTTTTGTAGACAAAGGGACGCGAATCTTAAATCCTCGGGTTCAGAAACCAAGTATGTTAACCATTAGGCCAAGTTCATTCGACGATTTCTAACAAAAGTGGTAAAAATATAATACTAGACTGCAGACTTTTCTTACGTTTCTCTCAGTTATTTTATTTCGCATTTCAAGTTGTTAGAAACGTGTAAAAGGAAAGATTTTCACTCTGTCTACAACATGTCAGGGCCTAAAAAATGTATTTTGTTCAACACAGGAATTCGTCAGCTGGACTAGACATGTTGGCAGACACAAAGCGTTTCAAAAGTTTGTTTTATATTTACTTCAAAGCATTCTGTTACGTTTTATGAGACCGGAAGGCATTAAAACTTAAAAGTGTAATAACAGTAATAAAAATCACATTAGAGAGCACGTTTCTCTTAATTCGACCTCCAGTGACGTGTAAAATACTATTTTATTTTATTCGTTTTTCTTTTCTGACAGCAGGAGGTGTTCATTCAATTGTGGTACCATTATGCGGCCATTGGTTGTATTTATTTATTCTCCAGCTATCGGCGTTTAAAAGCCGTAATATTTCTGTTTCGTTTACGGCTGTTTAACTCGTCGTTAGTAAATCTTATGAATAAGAGACTTCTTAAATCTAAATGTTGTGCTGGTGTTGAACGAAAGGTATCGTCAGCATTGGGTATGTTAAATATTTCTGTTTCTTTATGAATGTCGCGCAAAGCTACACGAGGGCTATCTGCGCTAGCCGTCCCTAATTTAGCAATGTAAGACTAGAGGAAGGCAGCTAGTCATCACCACCTACCGTCAACTATTGGGCTACTCTTTTACTAACGAATTAGAGGATTGACCGTAACATTATAACGCCCCCACGGCTGAAATAGCGAGCATGTTTGATGCGACGGGGATTCGAACCCGCGATCCTCAAATACGATTCGAACGTCTTAACCCACCTGGCCATGCCGGGCCACATTTCTTGTAAATAACACTGCACAACAAAGTTTTTGTTTCTTGAACACTGTTGGGTGTTCCTTATAGATTTTTGGCTGCTGATCACGAAAATCACATCCAAATTTGCCCATCACGTACCGTTTCATCAAATCTTCAGTTTCACCAGGAACATTGCTACAATGGAAAAACGATATCAGGACAACTGGAATCCGTCAATGCTTGCCCACTACTGTTGGACACTGCAACGTGATGCACCGGACATTGAATACAAACGAAAATCAGGAGCAAAACACTTTTAATTATGTTGAACTTAATAGCGTATTAGAAACAAACACAATTAAATACGTTATTGCCGGTAAACAGTTAACTGTCTATTTCTCAGAGTTCCTACGTGATGAAGCAAAACCAAAACTATATTTGTGCATCTGTCACAATCAGCAAAACTTTTACAGGAAGCAAAACTTTTAAAAAAATTGTCGTGCAGTGTGATCAAACATCGTTTCAAAACTTATCTTCACAACAAACAATACATTAATTTCAATCAGTACGAAGCAAATCCTTGGTATAGAAAGTCCCTCATTGACAAGTTTGTATACAGCAGAAACATTGACTAAGTTTAGTTGTTATTCATGACAACCTCACCTCTGGAATTCAACTGAAACAGGAACGTGCATTCACGAGAAGAAATATCACAGAAAAAAAATCAGACATTCGGAGAAGTCGAGCATGATCGACTGACTGACCCACGGAAACTAAACTTTTATGATCATTATGGCTGATCAACTAAGTGCCTGATTTTATACGAATTTCAATAACTTTTAAAATATTTGATCATATTAATTGTGATGCTCACATTTCTCAAAAGATTTATAACAAACTATTCAAGTATTTCTCTCACTGCGCCCCCCCTCCCCGTGGCACAAAGGTATATCTGCGGACTCACACTGCTGGTAACCGGGTCTCGATACTCGTGGTGGGCAGAGCACATATATCTCATTTTGTATATTTGCATTTAATTCTACACAGACAAACAAATCAATGCCCCCTAGTGGCACAACAGTATTTCTGAGAACTCACAACACTAGACCGATAGCTGTGATTGGCAGAACACGGATGCTCTTTTCAGTGATGTCGAGATGTGAGTGTTTTCTCAACCCAAACGAGCCGTTTTTGCATATAAAGATGCTCTTTTGTTTGGCTTTGTACTTAATTACAAATAAGCAAACTCTCCTCTCTGCCACCTAGTGACACAGTGATATGCCCGCGAAATTATCAACGCTACGCACCGGATTTGGACACCTGTGGTGGGCAGAACACAGATAGCCCCATGTGTAGCTTTGTGCTTAGTTACAAACTCATTGCCCGTAGTTACACAACGAAATGCATGTCAATTTAGAACGCTAGAAACCGGGTTTCGATACACGTGGTGGGCAGAACACAGTTAGCCCATTGTATACTTTTGTGCTCAACTACAAACAAGCAAACAAAATTTATCTTATTAATGTTTGAACTTAGAAGATACGTACAACGTTTTTAGAAATATTAACGAAGTCGTAAAGAAAAAAGCTAATAGAAATGTTAGATATGCTATCCAAAGAGAGTTGTGACGTCATTGATGAATTATCTAGTTCATTTAGATTTGGGCCTCGGCATGGCCAGGTGGTGAGGACCATCGACTCGCAATCTGATGCTCACGGGTTGGAATCCACGTCACATCAAACATGCTTGCCCTTAACCCGTGGAGGTGTTATAATGTGACGGTCAATCGCACTATTCGTTGGTAAAATAGTAGCCCAAGAGTTGGCGATGGGTGGTGATGACTAGCTGCCTTTCCTCTTGTCCACTGCCTTTCCACTGCTAAGTTAGGAACGGCTGGCGCAGACAGTTCTTGTGTAGCTTTGCGCGAAATTCAGAAAACAGACAAACCTTTGGACTTCCAGATACACGCCACAATGTTTGCAGATGATTGTAATCTTAACTTAAAGACCGAAAAATCGAAAATTTGTTTTCTTGTGAAATCGACCGTTGCATCGTATACCAATGTTCGGATATATCAAAAGATTTGTTTTCCCGCGTCACACCAGTGTTTATTAAATAAAGTAAAGGTTTCTGCATAATCGGCACGTGTTCTATTAAACAGAATGACAGTTGTTATCAAATATACATTTTTATTTCAGAATATTCGCACATTGCTGCTCAAATTTTAAATTGATATACGATGGGGGGGGAACAGTTAGTAAACATGCACTAAACCACAGGTAACCCTCTTGTCTAACCATATAATGAGATTTGACCTTCACTCTAATTATACACCCATGCACCCAAAGTTCAGAAAACATTTTCGAGGTCAGAGGTCGCGAACCATAAATCCTCGGATTCACAGTCTGTGCATTTTGAGCGGAAAACGTAGTTCATGGCGCTGTTTGTCTCTTGCTTTATGGAATTAAGCTTTAATGGAGTGAATGTTAAAGTTAACGATTGTGTGCATTTTAATTTCAATGTTCTATTCTATGTTTCAGTGGATACAGCTAACGACCTCTCTTTGAAAACTGGAAACTCACGCTATACAATTAAATATTAGATGTACTTCCATATGATTCCCTAAAATGTTCTGTTTCAAGAGTAAATAAAACCAAAATTAAGAGTAATAAACATTTTTCTTTCTTGCTTTTGAAGTTTTGAAGTTCATACTGTATTATAGCCTACAAAGTACATAATTCTTCTCGTGATTCATGGCACGCGCACCATTTTCAATGTGACGTTATTTTAGTGTCTGCTGACTTACTGACAGACAACACACTACTGTATCATGGTGTGAGTGGTTAAAAACAGGTGACCTCTCCATTCCTTAAAAGCCCCTTTCGGGAAAATATTGATAATAAACACGCTGTCTAACAATGCCTATGCTCTTGAGGTCATGGAGATCACTAAAAGGTCCTATGGTGTCGAATATACAAAACAAGGGTTATCACACTAAACAATTAAACTGGGTCGTATTTAATGTTCTTAACTAATTACTAGTTGTAATTTTTTCTCATAACGTTTGCGAAAAACAAACAAACGAAATGTCATATGCAACTTTTACCAAACAACAACAACAAAATATCCACAAGGGAGCGCCACAGTAGTAATAGTTATTTTTATATGCTTTCTTATTGCCTCCTATCCTCAATGGCCAGTTATATGTCTACGGATTCCATATTGCTAGAAACTGGGTTTCTATACCCGTGGTGGGCAGATCACAGCTAGTCCTTTGTGTAACTTTCTGCTTAATTACGAACTCAAATCACAATTTTCGTATTGTGGAGTATTTAATAAATGATCATCCAATCACAACTTTCGTACTGTGGAGTATTTAATAAATGATCATCCAATCACAACTTTCGTACTGTGGAGTACTTAAGAAATGATCATCCAATCACAACTTTCGTACTGTGGAGTACTTAAGAAATGATCATCCAATCACAACTTTCGTACTGTGGAGTACTTAAGAAATGATCATCCAATCATAACTTTCGTACTGTGGAATAGGGATATTGACTAAACTCTCAGTTCAAGTATCTCGTGAAGATTTTATTCTCCGATATGACGTCAGTTGCAGAATAGAGTGAGAAAGATATAGAAAACACAGATATATATCAGTGATGGCACATAGGTTTCGAGTGAAGCCTAATTAGAAACATCGTTAAATACTTTGTAAAGCGAAACTGCTTGGCCATTTTAGTGGCTACTCAATTCGTCTACAAAGCCTGCAATGTACAACAGTAATAACGAAATCGTTTCAATTAATCACTCAAGGCTAAGTTGTTCGATATAATTAATAAAATGTTCAACTTCTATGCCCATTGTAAGCCTAAAATTATAGAATAGATAACTGAATAGAAAAAGGAGAATCGGTCAGTTTTCTTTCGTGTTTTTTTCCCCTTCATCAGCTGCACGTGATTTTAAGCACAAGTTAAAAGCGTCTTGCTTAATGCGTATTTCATGTTGGAAGATTAGTGTGAACACGAAACGTAATGGTCACATCCAAATGTTACCATTTTGCATAACACTAAATGATTTATTGCAAAGTGCAAGTTTGTTTGTTCGTTTTTGAATTTCGCGCAAAGCTATACGAGGGCTATCTGCGCTAGTTATGTCTAATTTAGCAGTGTAAGACTAGAGGGAAGGTAGCTAGTCATCATCACCCACCGCTAACTCTTGGGCTACTCTTTTACCAACGAATAGTGGGATTGACCGTCACATTATAACGCCCCTAAGGCTGAAAGGGCGAGCATGTTTGGTATGATTGGGATTCGAACCCTTGTCTCTCAGATTGCGAGTCAAGCGCTCTAACCACCTGGCCATGCTAGACCGCAAAGTACGAGCCGAAGGTGTTAAAACGTGCTAGCGAATTGTACAAAAGTACAGGGAAAAGACACCTTTGATGTTTAGTATTTGTGAAATGAAATAATATTCTGCAACCTTGGGTCTTTCAATCACTCAGCAATAAATTTGAACAATTATAACGTTACGATCCAGATTTCGATACCTTGGGTGAGCAAAGAACAGTTACTACAGTATTACAATGAACAAACAAACAAACTGTACCGTTGTCATAGAGAAAAGTATAAACTGTGTATTATCTTCACAATACGTCGTATTTTTGCTTCAAAGCAAACGTTACAGCACAATTTCTTACATCTCCCCTAGTGGTTGAGTGGAATCCTGAAGGCTTATTTGATTTGGTTTCTTTTGAATTTCGCGCAAAGCTACACGAGGGCTATCTGCGCTAGCCGTCCCTAATTTAGCAGCGTAAGATTAGAGGAAAGCAGCTAGTCATTACCACCCACCGCTAATTCTTGGGATACTCTTTTACCTATGAATAGTGGGATTGACCGTCACATTATAACCCCACGGCTGAAAGGGCGAGCATGTTAGGTGTGACGGGGACTCGACCCGCGACCCTCGGATTACGAGTCGAGTGCCTTAACTACCTAGACTAACTAACTGAGAGCTTTTATGCTTAATGGTTAAAAAAACAAACAAGTTTGTTATAAATATATGTCTATGCATATATCTTATTTCTTTATCCAGCTAATATATTTAATTATGCCAAAATTTAATTTTTATTATTATTATTAGGCTTTAGTTTTACATACAAACCAAAGTCTTTTGATGTCTAGAACTCCATAGTGTATTTAGAATTATATCTTAAATTAAGGTATAATCCAGAAAGCGTGCACTGTAATCATATTTACAGCATTGCGCATGCGTGAATTCAACAGTTTTTGTTTTTTCTTTCATACAATTAGTCCTAGTCGTTATACATATAATGAATAACTCGTGACACGGTGAAGCCAATCATTTAATCTTTTTCTAATATAAGTAATGATTTACCGAGATTAAACTTATACGTCAAGGACTTTGATGTTACTTAAAATCGAACAACAATGACAGCTTGTTAGGAGAAATGATGGTTCTCGGACTGGTCCAAAATGGAAGTGGGTGAGTGGAACTGATAGGTAGTCCCACCGACGAAAAGTGTGAGAACTGGTGGCGAAGGCGTATACTGTGTTTGTAAAACTGCGTGCTCGTATGCAAGTCTAATGGGAAAAAAATAAATTACAATAAAATATATGTGAGAAACCAAAATATAGGATTTGTTTATATGTTTAGGATTTGTTTATGTGTTTAGGATTTGATATTAAATATGGAACTCAGAAATTCATTGTAAAGTGTTTCTTTTTTATAATATAAATATAATTCTTAACCGTTTTGCTCGTTTATATACATAGCGTTCCGTCGATAAAATTATATTTAATATCTTGTTTGTTTGTTATTAAGCGCAAAACTACACGACCGGTTAACTAGGCTGCGAGCGGGTATCGAAACCCAGTTTTTAGCGTGATCAGTTTTCTACGCTTACCTCTGAGTCATCATCTGTGCGACTTTGACAAATATCAGACGATAAAGTAAAGATAAAGCAAAAACCATTGTTAAATGTCAGATGATAAAATGAAAAGGCTTAACGTATATTAATTATTTTTTCAACTTCCTGGGGTATGTAATTTTTTATATTTTGTTTAGAAAATGTATCATACACATGGAGAAACAACCAACTAGATAAACAGAGATAAACAGACAGAAAGACAAACAGATACAGTATGCATAACTCTACACAAGTCTTTCAGAAAATACATTTTATTAAGAGTTACTACTTACTTAAAAGCTATTAGGCTTAAACTACATGTCACTCCATTCCCACCCCTATAGGCAGTGACTGATAACATTCAGAATAAAGTGTTATTCAAGACAAAATGGTATTTAAGGCACAAGATATTGTTATAATGACAATGAAACAATGAACAATTTATCAACAAATTTAGTTTGTTTGAACCAAACCAACTTGGACATAGGCTATATATTGTTTAGCTTGGCATTAAGATAATAAATACTGTACGTAGACATTTAAATTACAAATATATTTTAACATCTTTTAAGCATTCAATTTTAGAACCTTCTAAGCGTTTCATTTTAGCACATTCAAAGTATAATTTTAACACGATGTAAGCGGTCTCCATTGGCCCAGTGGTTTAAGTCTGCGGACTTAAACCCCAGAAACCAGATTTTGATACCCCTGATAGGAAGAGCACAGATAGCCCATTGTATAGGTTTGTGCTTAACTACAAATAAAGCAAGACATTCTAAGTGTAACATTTTAACACGTTCTAAGCGTTCTGGGATAACAAATATTTATTGCAGATGGTTGTGAGATGTTTAGGAGAGATGTCTTTATTTAATATTGGCAAAATAAGTATTCTTCTTCAAAGAAACTAAGTTTAAACTCTGAAAAGGCCCCGCCCTGGCTCAGTTGGTTAAGGCACTCGACTCGTAATCCGAGGGTTGCGGGTTCGAATCTCGGTCGCACCAAACATGCTCGCCCTTTCTTCCGTGGGGTGTTATAATGTGATGGACAATTCCACTATTCGTTGGTGAAAGAGTAGCTCAAGAATTGGCGGTGGGTGATGGTGACTAGCTGCCTTTGCTCTAGTCTTACACTGCTAAAATAGGGACGGCTAGCGCAAATAGCTGTCGTGTAGTTCTGCGCGAAAATTCAAAATATTTGTTTTTTTGAATTTTGCGCATAGCTACGTGAGGGCTATCTGCGGTGATTCAAAAGAAACAACCAAACCAGTGCATCTGTGTATCCATGTTATACTTTCCGGTCCGACTCTTATATATTGTTTTCCAGATATTATTTGGTAATTTAGGGATGACAGAGTCACTAAAAAAATCTGTTTTTTTTTTTACTGAATTCCTGTATGTAACATTAGTGTCCTATACATAGACATAACATTAGTGTCCTATTATAGACATAACATTAGTGTCATATACAAAGACATAACATTAGTGTCCTGTATATAGACATAACATTAGTGTCCTGTATAGACATAACATTAGTGTCCTGTATATAGACATAACACTAAAGTGTCCTATACACAGACATAACATTAGTGTCCTGTATAGACATAACATTAGTGTCCTGTATATAGACATAACATTAGTGTTCTATATATAGACATAACATTAGTGCCATATACACAGACATAACATTGGTGTCCTGTATATGAACATAACACTAAGTAGTCCTATACACAGACATAACATTAGTGTCCTGTATATAGACATAACATTAGTGTCACTGCATATAGACATAACATTGAAGTGTTATATATAAGATACCAACATTAGTGTCAGTACTATAGACATAACATTAGTGTTCTATACACAGACATAACATTAGTGTCCTGTATATAGACATAACATTAGTGTTATATATATAGACATAACATTAGTGTTCTATACACAGACATAACATTAGTGTCCTGTATACAGACATAACATTAGTGTCCTGTATATAGACATAACATTAGTGTCCTGTATAGACATAACATTAGTGTCCTGTATATGAAGTACATAACATTAGTGTTATATATATAGACATAACATTAGTGTCCTATACACAGACATAAACATTAGTGTCCTGCTGTATATAGACATTAACATTAGTGTCCTGTATATAGACATAACACTAGTGTCCTGTATATGACATAACATTGAGTGTTATATATATATGACATTAAACATTGAGTGTCCTGTACACAAACATAACATTAGTGTCCTGTACACAGACATAACATTAGTGTCCTGTATATAGACATAACATTAGTGTCCTATATATAGACATAACATTAGTGTCCTATATATAGACAAATTAGGCGGATAGGCAGATGGATAAAAACAAACAGATAGGCAGACTTACAGATGTATATAGTTAGGTAGAGATGGAAAGATGGATATACAATGGAATAAACAGATAGAGAGATAGACAGGTATAAACATATAGATAATAAGACAAACATGAATTGATAGACGGATAAAAAGTTTAAGTTGATGTGATAGAATTATTCGTTTCCATCAATAAGAGTTTCCCTTAACATTTACTAGAATATAAAAACCTAAACATTATCAACAAATGTTTTTTAATTTCCACAGATTTAGAGCTCTTTATAAATATTACGAATATGAGTGACTGACCAACTTCCTGAACCTCGCCTTCCAGAGGAGTGAGAGGGTCGTCCCGGTGAGGGCGGTAAGAGAAATGGGGTCACGACACGGTCAACGCATAGTGACCTTGACCTGTCCCGTTTGGGAATGCTGATTTTCGGAGGTCCAGGAGGGGAATGGTCCCTCCAACCGAATCTGAGTGGCATCTCCGGAGATCTAAACGGCAGACGCTCTTACAAAGGTTGGTATGGCACGTGGCAGGTCTGCTTGTCTGGACTTATATTATTTCCTTGGGATTTCACACATTGAATTAACGCATCGTCACTTTATTGTATGTGATGTGGTACAGCCAAACATTTCTGGAAGGCGACCTTAACGATGGCTCGAGACGCGATATAAACTTTGTCTTCTTGACCATTAATGGCCACGTTGGCGTCGGGTCCGGTTCAACTTTAATGAAATACCGTTTAAGAACTTTCTATCACCATTGGTAATTAAGGGTATTGCGTCTATGATGACCGAAAGTAATCTTTTGAATAAAGTGATAGCAGTTACTAAACCATGCTTTGTTGTAAGCGTAAACGTAGCTGAACACGCGTGACGATCGGAAAGAACAACTTCGAAGAATTGCGCCAGGGAACTGGCTTCCAATCGTACACCGTAAAGCACGAGGCAGACTAAAGGCGTCCTTGAAGCCTCACTTTCGTCGCAACACCTTGGACGGCATTTTGTGAAAGTGCGCAGATGCTGAAGATGCGAGATCCGGGTACGATGTAATCGTGGCATCTGCGAAAGCTAATTAATTTACGGGTAAAGTTTGTATATTTTACAAAAAGGATAGCAGTAAGAATTTCTATCGTGACAAGCAATACCACATGTTCTACACGTTATTTTCACATGAAGTACGCGATGTTTCACGCGCTGCTTTCCTATGAAATTTAACACGTTATTTTGACATGAAATACCCGATGCTTTTCGTAATATTTAAAATGTTAATGAATTCGTTGTAATTAAAAAAAAAAATCAGGAACAACAAGGCTCCGGCTTGGTCATGTGGTTAAGGCACTCGACTCGTTATCCGAGGATCGTGGGTTTGAAGCCCCGTCATAACAAACATGCTCGCCCCTTTCAGCCGTGATGACGTTATAATATGACGGTCAAACCCACTATTCGTTGGTAAAAGAGTAGCCCAAGAGTTGGCGGTGGGTGGTGATGACTAGTTGCCTTCCCTCTAGTCTTACACTTCCAGATTAGGGACGGCTAGCACAGATAGCCCTCGTGTAGCTTTGCGCGAAATTAAAAACAAACCAATCAACGCGTTATCTCATTTTTCCTGAGAGTAACTCTGATGCATTTTCATTGGGAGAGATTAAACAGTTGTGAGCTCGCTCCCCTATCTTTTCCATTTATACGCTACCTAGGAACGAGAGTAATATTTATGATATTTTTAATATGAAATAATTGTTACTTACATCCCATACGGACCGACTATTACTGTCTAAAAATCCGCATTAATTACGTTGTTTCAGTAATTTAAGGGTCAAAGTCAACTGTAAACGTTTTCATTGGCGAGAACTTGAAACTTCTAATCATATGCTGAAAAATTTTCAACGGTTAATCACTGTTATGTTTCATTGTAATTCTGTATTCTCGAATTACACAGAGACGAAGAAACGTTGTTAATTCGTCATTAAGCCTAGTATTAAATATATTGTGCCTGAAGGAACAGGCTGTTTATAAATCTGGTATAACGGCGAATATTGGTTTAATATTGATGAGTTTTTGAAAGCTCAGATCTGGGTCATAAACTTCTTGACAGTCGCAATACGTTTTACTTGTAACTTATTAGCTATTAGTATTTACACGAGTAGGGAAATGCCTGCGTTTCAATTGTTAGGATTGATTTGTCTGGGATTTTACGTGGGTCTTCGTAAAGTGTACAGACTTACAGCGTTAAAATCCGGAGTTGAATTTCTCATGGCCGAGAGAGGACGCTGAGAGCCTAATGTGCAGTTTTCGTTGAAACCTGATTGACGACCCAGCATGACCAGACGGTTATGGCGCTCGACTCGTGACATGAGGGCCGTGGGTTCCGTCGCACCAAACATGCTCGCCCTTTCAGCCGTAGGGACGTTATAATGTCACGATCAATTTCAGTATTCGTTGGTAAAAGAGTAGCCTACGAGTTGGCGGTGGGTGGTGATGACCAGTTCCCTCGAGTCTTACTCTGCTCAATTAGTGATGGATACCGTAGATAGCCCTCGTGTGGCTTTTGCGCGAAATTCAAAATAAAATTATATCTATTGCAAAATAAATTTTAATTTGAGAAATCTAAGTTGTTTTCATAAGGTAAAAAAATTCGGCCATTATAATAAAAATAAAATAATTCCATAGTTTTAGAATTTAATAAAATGTAAGAATTGTTTGAATCCTGAACGAAACTATTCACAACAGGAGTCGTATGTTAAAACAAAATACAATTTTTTAACGTGAAATACCCTTTATTTGATTAGATAAGGAAAATCCATTTCTGATCTGAATGAGTGTTGTCAGTGGAAAATTGTTTTCCCTGTAAAGGGCTGTATGCTACACACGCACTGTATTTACCGATAATATATGATGGGTTAATAATATTTCTCACTTAAAATAATCTTACGACAGTTTGATTATATTCCCTATTTAATAGAACTTTATGACTGGTCGGTTATATTCCTTTTGCAAAAACAATAGAGAAATATTGCTGTTAACGTTACAGTTATTAATTTTGTCCAATAAACTTAACGTCCCAGTCTTTTTGGTAACAAATGACCTTTACCCTCCAGATTGTTATTAAAAAGAAATTAAGGTCTTTTTTTTTAAACCCCAGCTTTATTAGCAGAATGTCTAAATCCCAAAATACACTGGATAAATTATGAAAAACTTATAATTTTGTCTGAACTTCTGAAACGAGCTAAAATACATCAGTAATATATCTATTTTGTATGAATAAACTAAACATGCATACATTTGTAAACAAATATAGATGCAAAAGTGTGATAAACATGTTTCTTTGTCAGAAAATTCATGAGTGTATTTTTGGTTGCATAAATGTTGTATATCAGGGTAAATATCATAGGAATCTCA
>NC_134834.1:718504-765568 GCF_004210375.1 Tachypleus tridentatus
CCAAACTCATCGAAAACAGGAAGAACCCTCTAACAGAATAATTAAGACAGTTTATTAACAACTGAAATCATGCAACATATGTAGTACTGTTTTGCACATTTTTTAAATTATTTCCGCAACCAAAGGTAAACGGAAGTGATATTTTCACTCCATGTGTGTGTGTGTGTATCTTTGTCAACAAGGTTTCTCAAAACAGTTGAATTTATATGAATGAAAGTTGGTATAAAGTTGAACTATGACCCAACTTAGAAGTAACTAGTTTTTGTTTGCTTTTATTTGTTGTTGATTTTTCTTTTGAGGAGAAGTAGAGGTCAAAGGTCAGGATCGCGAAACATCCGAAAAAAAATCAACATCTGCTCAAATAGAGTACAATTTTTTTACACTGCTTTTGCTCTATAACTCAGTCGAACTTGGTGGACATATGTTGAATATTATTTCTCATTGGTCTACTGAAAATGGTCAGTATTCGTTGACAGCAATGGACATACAAACACATTTTATTATTTTTTTAGGTCCGAACTAAATGGACGCTGCTTGATGGAGGTATGTTCCCTATTGAGTGGGCCCTGTAGTTGTGTCACAGTTTTAAAATTTTTAAAAGCAAGACAAGGAACATTAGCACCATTATACACTGACACACATTATCCGTACACAATAACTACATAAAGTTTCTGTTGAAGCTGCTCAGTTTTGAGTATATATTTGTATTCTGTTAAAGCTAAACTGGGTGTTTACTATCTCAATACATAAATACGTAAGTATTCTGTTAAAGCTACATAAGATGTTATTATCCGAATACATAAATACGTAAGTATTCTGTTAAAGCTACACAGGATGTTACTATCTGAATACACACATACATAAGTATTCTGTTGAAGCTATGAGTAAAAGGATGTAAGAGTTAAGAACTGTCACTATTTAATTAGATGCATAATTATCCTGTTAAAGCTGTTAATTTATGAGTATAGTACTGACAGGATCTAAGACCTCTTATTATTTTAACAGGTGCATAAGTTACTTAAAGCCACTCATTATTTGAGCAAATATACAACACGCCTGTTAACTAGCTCAGTATCTGGTTGTTATGTTAATAAACATCTCCTGTTAGCTCTGTTCAGTATCTGGTTACATGTACTACATCTCCTGTTAACTAGCTCAATATCTGGTTACATGTACACACATCTCCTGCTAACTAGCTCAATATCTGGTTACATGTACACATCTCCTGTTAACTAGCTCAATATCTGGTTACATGTACACATCTCCTGTTAACTAGCTCAGTATCTGGTTACATGTACACATCTCCTGTTAACTAGCTCAGTATCTGGTTACATGTACACATCTCCTGTTAACTAGCTCAGCATTCTGGTTACATGCAAGGTATTCTCCTGTTAACCTAGCTCAGTATCTGGTTACATGTACACATCTCCTGTTAACTAGCTCAGTATATCTGGTTACATGTACACATCTCCTGTTAACTAGGCTCAGTATCATGGTAGGTACATGTACACATCTCCTGTTAACTAGCTCAGTATTCTGGCTTGCTATAATACATATCTCCTGTTAATCATCTCGTGGTATCTGGTTACATGTACACATCTCCTGTTAACTAGCTCAGTATCTGGTTACATGTACACATCTCCTGTTAACTAGCTCAGTATCTGGTTACATGTACACATCTCCTGTTAACTAGCTCAGTATCTGGTTACATGTACACATCTCCTGTTAACTTGTTCAGTATCTGGTTACATGTACACATCTCCTGTTAACTAGCTCAATATCTGGTTACATGTACACATCTCCTGTTAACTAGCTCAATATCTGGTTACATGTACACATCTCCTGCAGCTAACTAGCCTGGGGCATCTGGTTACATGTGGTACACATCTCCTGTTAACTAGCTCAGTATCTGGTTACATGTTGCACATCTCCTGTTAACTAGCTCAGTATCTGGTTACATGTACACATCTCCTGCTAACTAGCTCAGTATCTGGTTACATGTACACATCTCCTGTTAACTTGTTAAGTATCTTGTTACATGTATCTCATTATATATGGTTACATTCCCCCTGTCAACAGTATCTGGTTACATGTACACATCTCCTGTTAACTAGCTCAATATCTGGTTACATGTACATTGTCTCTCTGTTAACTAGCTCAGCTCAGTATCTCCTTACAGTATGTGTATCATCTCCCTGTTAACTAGCTCAGTATCTGGTTACATGTACTTGCTTCTCTTGTGCTAACTAGCTCAGTATCTGGTTACATGTACACATCTCCCTGTTAACTAGCTCAATATCTGGTTACATGTACACATCTCCTGTTAACTAGCTCAATATCTGGTTACATGTACACATCTCCTGTTAACTAGCTCAGTATCTGGTTACATGTACACATCTCCTGCTAACTAGCTCAATATCTGGTTATGCAAATACATATCTCTGTTAACTAGCTCAATATCTGGTTACATGTACACATCTCCTGTTAACTAAACTCAGTATCTCTGGTTACATGTACACATCTCCTGCTAACTAGCTCAATATCTGGTTGCCACATGTCCTGACATCTCTCCTGTACACACTTGAAACTCAGTATCTGGTTACATGTACACATCTCCTGTTAACTAGCTCAGTATCTGGTTACATGTACACATCTCCTGTTAACTTGTTCAGTATCTGGTTACATAGTACACATCTCCCTGTTACTGAAACAATATCTGGTTACATAACGCACATCTCCTGTTAACTAGAAACAGTATCTGGTTTGCATGTACACTATCTCCTACTAACTAGCTCTCAATATCTGGTTGTACATGTTAACATATCTCCTGTTAACCAGCTCAGTATCTGGTTACATGTACATCTCTCCTGCTAACTCAGTATCAGTATCTGGTTATGCACATGCTCAATGTTAACTAGCTCAGTATGCTGGTTGTACATATAGCATCTCTTGTTAACTAGCTCAATATCTGGTTACAGCATGTATTAACATCTCCTGTTAACTAGCTCAATATCTGGTTATAAGCATGCAAAGCCTCCTTGTTAGCTAGTTCAATATCAAGTTACAAGTACAAACCTCCCTTTAACTAACATTTCAGGCTCGGCATGGCCAGGTGTGTTAAGGCGTTCGACTCCTTATCCGAGGGTCGAGGGTTCGAACTCCACGCGCAGCAGTGGGGTATTATAATGTGACGGCCAATCCCACTATTCGTTAGTAAAAGAGTAGCCCAAGAGTTGGCGGTGGGTGGTGATGACTAGCTGCCTTCCCTTTAGCCCTACACTGCATAGCGCAGACTAGGGCAGCAGACAGCTCCTCAGCCGCGAAATTCAAAACAAACTAACTAACATTTCCATATTCAACGTTCGTGTTAAATGATCACATATATATATCTTCTCGTCGTAACGCTTAACGTTCCAGTACGTAAACAACCTTTCTAGTTTTATCCTGCTAAGTATTTGATCAAAACACGAGTCTCCCCTTCTTCTTCAGTGACACAGCGATATGTCTGCGAACTCACGCTGCTAGAAACTGGGTTTCGATACCCGTGTTGGGCGGAGCACAGATAGCCCACAGAGTAGCTTTGCGCTTAATTCGAAACGAACAATTACACAATTCTCCTGTGAATGAAAACGTTTGTCGTCTTGTGCCCAAAGAAGCATTTTTGATTCGCACCCTTCAAACCACACGACTACATAGACCTTATGAAAGTTATTTAATGGGGTAATATCTTCGATATCTCATTTAAAACCAGATTTCACTGTTTTCACATATGCGACTTAAGAGGAAAAAATAAGGCTGATGGATGGCCTGCGAAACGGATTTCTAGATCACAGAGTAACCATGGAAACGAGAGATGTATCAATATTTATATTACTCTAGGTGATATATTGCTGGTCTTCGAAGTTTTGATGTCGCACATCTTGATTACACGATAGATAAACGAAACTATTTGTTAAAGATTACGTCATTTCCGCAGAACGTGTTAAATATCACGTCATTTCCGCAGAACGTTTTATCTGAATACATAAGGTGAATACGCGGACAGGCAAACAGGCAGGTAGAGATAAACACATACTCAAGAAATACGACTTTATTTTATGGGTGCCAGCAGTTTTAATTTCGTTTCTTTCCACGGTGTGTCGCCCTTTACCTTATGATTAAACTTAAACCACAATTTAAGCTTTGTTATCGTCTGTCTGCATTCTGTATTAAATAAGTAATACGAAACAGTGTTAAAACGTATTATTAGTCAACATTCTATTCTATTCCTAACCAAGCATTTGATTTCTCTCGAGCGCTATTTTGTTAGCCGTTCTAAATTTTGAATTGAGAGAATAAAGGAACAGTAGATAGGCAGTCAACACCACCAACCAACAAATTTTGAGCTACTCTGAACGTACAGTGAAATTGACCGTAACGTCATAAAAGCCCCCACGGTGATTGGATTCGAAACCGCAGTCTGTGGACTGTGAGTTGAGCAATCAGGTCAATTTCTTCCAGTCTTGTGTAATTATAATTTAGTTTTTGTGTTTTTTTGTGGTATTTAATTTTTTTTGTCACTGGGTAGTTGAACTGAAAACGTAAATTTCTCAAATTTCTTTGACCAGCCAGTAAATACGCTTGGTTTGGTAACGGAGATTCAAATCCCCCGACTCGTAGACTATGATTCGAGTGCCCCCTGACCATCAGGCTACTTTTAAGTGTCTCAAAGCTTTAAACATTTACTTTCTCGGACGTGTGTGTGTGTTTTCTTACAGCAAAGTCACATCGGACTACCTGCTGATAGGCCCGGCATGGCCAAGCGTGTTAAGGCGTGCGACTCGTAATCTGAGGGTCGCGGGTTCGCATCTCCGTCGCGCCAAACATGCTCGCCCTTTCAGCCGTGGGGGCGTTATAATGTGACAGTCAATCCCACTAT
Source organism: Tachypleus tridentatus (assembly GCF_004210375.1). Classification (NCBI taxonomy): domain Eukaryota; kingdom Metazoa; phylum Arthropoda; class Merostomata; order Xiphosura; family Limulidae; genus Tachypleus; species Tachypleus tridentatus. The sequence continues at coordinate 723,423 of NC_134834.1, forward strand.
TTGTTGGTAAAAGAGTAGCCCAAGAGTTGGCGGTGGGTGGTGATGACTAGCTGCCTTCCCTCTAGTCTTACACTGCTAAATTAGGGACGGCTAGCACAGATAGCCCTCGTGTAGCTTTGTGCGAAATTCAAAAACAAAACAAACAAACCTGCTGAGTCCACCGAGAGGAATCGAACCACTGGTTTTAGCGTTGTACCAGATGGGGCTTTTCGGCTGTCTACGCTATTATCATTATTTTTCCTTTCATAATTCATGTGCGGTCTTATAACTTTTAAATGTTGTTTTGAATTAAGCACAAAGCTATACAATGGGCTATCTGTGCTCTGCCCACCACAGGTATCGAAATCCAATTTTTAGCGTTGTACGTCCACAGACATACCGCTCAGCCACTGGGAGGCTATAGCTTTTAAAGTTGGTTCATGTAAACCAATAGTTTTCTAATTATCCAGGGGCAGATCCGGGGAACCAAGTGGGTCTGGACCCCTTATTAAAAACATCTGGTTTAGCTCCTGCAGTGCCACAGAAACTACGAAAATATATTACACGTTTACATTAACGAGCTAAACATTGAGATGTGATAAACGCAACAGAACTGCTAAGCCTAAACTTGTAATAAAAATTGCATCGAACATTCATTAAAAAAACAAACAAACAGAAAACAAGTATTTCCTCCATATTTTCTCTATCACAAATCACAGACAATACCAAAGTTAGTTCTATACCAGAATTAGTCATCTGGATAGGACCATAACACGTGTTATGGCATGTTAAACATGGATTCCTTGCAACAAATTAACATTGTTATTCTGCGTGCACGCTCTAACATTTGAAAAACCACGAGGTATTAGTTTCTTACATATTCTTAAGACGTACATTTTTTATGCTTACAAAGCAAACGTTTTCTGAAAGCTATAATACTTTTTATTACTTCTATCAAAGTACTTATCAGTTATTAAGAAAACGCCGCTAAGGTCAATACTCTGGTAAGAAGGTTACTTCAACATTAACTTAAATGTATCCCTGAGGCTGGTTAAAGCACATGCTGATTAGCTAAGTATGTACCCTTGAAGACCAATCCACTAGAGGGTAATGTGTTATAAGTAGATTTTATAACTACTGTTTTGTGTTTCGAAATCTCCCCTACGGCTAATGAATGTACTGTTTAACAAACTCGGTATACGTTTGTCATCGATGAGATATCTGTTGTTACAATGTCATGATGAGTTCGTCCATTAGATACTAAGGACTTTTCTGATAAACGTGCAATTAAAGGTACGATTGGCACAAATATTATGCAATCGATTAAAGTATTATGGTTCGTTGGTACGGATGAATAAGGCGTGGAATAATTGGATAATTTCTAAAGGTAGAAGCGTTAATTGCTGATTTGAGACTGAACAAAGACTCGCTCGTCACGATTATTGATATAAACAGCTCGAAACATAATACGTTTCGTCACAACCGTGAATCTGACTACATGTTGCCTCAGGAGGACAGGTGGAGATATTTCCAGCAGTTACTTCCCTTCTCAGCTAGGCCCAGCATGGTCAGGTGGTCAAGACGCCCGCCTCCTGACCATCGCGGGTCCAAATCTCTGTCATACCACACGTGTTTAAATTTCGCGTAAAGCTACGCGAATGTTCTTTTCGCTAGACCTCCCTTATTTAGCAGTATAAGACTAGAAGGAAGGCAACCAGTCATCACCGCCAACTCTTGGGCTACTCTCTTACCAACGATTAATGTCATTGACCGTAAAGGTATAACGCCACTACGGCTGAAAGGGCGAGCATGTTTGGTGTGACGCGGATTTGAACCCGCACCCCTCAAATTACGAGTCGAGCGCCTTAACCACTTGGCCCTGCGAAGCCAGCTTTGAGTGCAAAATCTTAATAATTAGTTTATAAAAAAACAAGAATATAGAATGAGCTAAATGTCATTTCTTTAAATAACGTTAATACACTGAGATTCCCTATGATATTTACCTGATATACAACATTTATTGCAACCAAAAATACACTCATGAATTTTCTGACAAAGAAACATGTTTATCACACTTTTGCATCTATATTTGTTTACAAATGTATGCATGTTTAGTTTATTCATACAAAATAGATATATTACTGATGTATTTTAGCTCGTTTCAGAAGTTCAGACAAAATTATAAGTTTTTCATAATTTATCCAGTGTATTTTGGGATTTAGACATTCTGCTAATGAAGCTGGGGTTTAAAAAAAAAGACCTTAATTTTTTTTTAATAACAATCTGGAGGGTAAAGGTCATTTGTTACCAAAAAGACTGGGACGTTAAGTTTATTGGACAAAATTAATAACTGTAACGTTAACAACAATATTTCGCTATTGTTTTTGCAAAAGGAATATAACCGACCAGTCATAAAGTTCTATTAAATAGGGAATATAATCAAACTGTCGTAAGATTATTTTAAGTGAGAAATATTATTAACCCATCATATATTATCGGTAAATACAGTGCGTGTGTAGCATACAGCCCTTTACAGGGAAAACAATTTTCCACTGACAACACTCATTCAGATCAGAAATGGATTTTCATTATCTAATCAAATATAGGGTATTTCACGTTAAAAAATTGTATTTTGTTTTAACACACGACTCCTGTTGTGAATAGTTTCGTTCAGGATTCAAACAATTCTTACATTTTATTAAATTCTAAAACTATGGAATTATTTTATTTTTATTATAATGGCCGAATTTTTTTTACCTTATGAAAACAACTTAGATTTCTCAAATTAAAATTTATTTTGCAATAGATATAATTTTATTTGTTTTGAATTTCGCGCAAAGCCACACGAGGGCTATCTACGGTATCCATCACTAATTGAGCAGAGTAAGACTCGAGGGAAAGGAACTGGTCATCACCACCCACCGCCAACTCGTAGGCTACTCTTTTACCAACGAATACTGAAATTGATCGTGACATTATAACGTCCCTACGGCTGAAAGGGCGAGCATGTTTGGTGCGACGGAACCCACGGCCCTCATGTCACGAGTCGAGCGCCATAACCGTCTGGTCATGCTGGGTCGTCAATCAGGTTTCAACGAAAACTGCACATTAGGCTCTCAGCGCCTCTCTCGGCCATGAGAAATTCAACCCGGATTTTAACGCTGTAAGTCTGTACACTTTACGAAGACCCACGTAAAATCCCAGACAAATCAATCCTAACAATTGAAACGCAGGCTTTTCCCCTACTCGTGTAAATACTAATAGCTAATAAGTTACAAGTAAAACGTATTGCGACTGTCAAGAAGTTTATGACCCAGATCTGAGCTTTCAAAAACTCATCAATATTAAACCAATATTCGCCGTTATACCAGATTTATAAACAGCCTGTTCCTTCAGGCACAATATATTTAATACTAGGCTTAATGACGAATTAACAACGTTTCTTCGTCTCTGTGTAATTCGAGAATACAGAATTACAATGAAACATAACAGTGATTAACCGTTGAAAATTTTTCAGCATGTAATTAGAAGTTTCAAGTTCTCGGCAATGAAAACGTTTACAATTGACTTTTGTTTCTTCTTTACCCTTAAATTACTGAAACAACGTAATTAATGCGGATTTTTAGACAGTAATAGTCGGTCCGTATGGGATGTAAGTAACAATTATTTCATATTAAAAATATCATAAATATTACTCTCGTTCCTAGGTAGCGTATAAATGGAAAAGATAGGGGGAGCGAGCTCACAACTGTTTAATCTCTCCCAATGAAAATGCATCAGAGTTACTCTCAGGAAAAATGAGATAACGCGTTGATTGGTTTGTTTTTAATTTCGCGCAAAGCTACACGAGGGCTATCTGTGCTAGCCGTCCCTAATCTGGAAGTGTAAGACTAGAGGGAAGGCAACTAGTCATCACCACCCACCGACAACTCTTGGGCTACTCTTTTACCAACGAATAGTGGGTTTGACCGTCATATTATAACGTCATCACGGCTGAAAGGGGCGAGCATGTTTGTTATGACGGGGCTTCAAACCCACGATCCTCGGATAACGAGTCGAGTGCCTTAACCACATGACCAAGCCGGAGCCTTGTTGTTCCTGATTTTTTTTTTTAATTACAACGAATTCATTAACATTTTAAATATTACGAAAAGCATCGGGTATTTCATGTCAAAATAACGTGTTAAATTTCATAGGAAAGCAGCGCGTGAAACATCGCGTACTTCATGTGAAAATAACGTGTAGAACATGTGGTATTGCTTGTCACGATAGAAATTCTTACTGCTATCCTTTTTGTAAAATATACAAACTTTACCCGTAAATTAATTAGCTTTCGCAGATGCCACCCGATTACATCGTACCCGGATCTCGCATCTTCAGCATCTGCGCACTTTCACAAAATGCCGTCCAAGGTGTTGCGACGAAAGTGAGGCTTCAAGGACGCCTTTAGTCTGCCTCGTGCTTTTACGGTGTACGATTGAAGCCAGTTCCCTGGCGCAATTCTTCGAAGTTGTTCTTTCCGATCGTCACGCGTGTTCAGCTACGTTTACGCTTACAACAAAGCATGGTTTAGTAACTGCTATCACTTTATTCAAAAGATTACTTTCGGTCATCATAGACGCAATACCCTTAATTACCAATGGTGATAGAAAGTTCTTAAACGGTATTTCATTAAAGTTGAACCGGACCCGACGCCAACGTGGCCATTAATGGTCAAGAAGACAAAGTTTATATCGCGTCTCGAGCCATCGTTAAGGTCGCCTTCCAGAAATGTTTGGCTGTACCACATCACATACAATAAAGTGACGATGCGTTAATTCAATGTGAAATCCCAAGGAAATAATCTAAGTCCAAACAAGCAGACCTGCCACGTGCCATACCAACCTTTGTAAGAGCGTCTGCCGTTTAGATCTCCGGAGATGCCACTCAGATTCGGTTGGAGGGACCATTCCCCTCCTGGACCTCCGAAAATCAACATTCCCAAACGGGACAGGTCAAGGTCACTATGCGTTGACCGTGTCGTGACCCCATTTCTCTTACCGCCCTCACCGGGACGACCCTCTCACTCCTCTGGAAGGCGAGGTTCAGGAAGTTGGTCAGTCACTCATATTCGTAATATTTATAAAGAGCTCTAAATCTGTGGAAATTAAAAAACATTTGTTGATAATGTTTAGGTTTTTATATTCTAGTAAATGTTAAGGGAAACTCTTATTGATGGAAACGAATAATTCTATCACATCAACTTAAACTTTTTATCCGTCTATCAATTCATGTTTGTCTTATTATCTATATGTTTATACCTGTCTATCTCTCTATCTGTTTATTCCATTGTATATCCATCTTTCCATCTCTCTACCTAACTATATACATCTGTAAGTCTGCCTATCTGTTTGTTTTTATCCATCTGCCTATCCGCCTAATTTGTCTATATATAGGACACTAATGTTATGTCTATATATAGGACACTAATGTTATGTCTATATACAGGACACTAATGTTATGTCTGTGTACAGGACACTAATGTTATGTTTGTGTACAGGACACTAATGTTATGTCTATATATATAACACTAATGTTATGTCTATATACAGGACACTAGTGTTATGTCTATATACAGGACACTAATGTTATGTCTATATACAGGACACTAATGTTATGTCTGTGTATAGGACACTAATGTTATGTCTATATATATAACACTAATGTTATGTCTATATACAGGACACTAATGTTATGTCTATACAGGACACTAATGTTATGTCTATATACAGGACACTAATGTTATGTCTGTATACAGGACACTAATGTTATGTCTGTGTATAGAACACTAATGTTATGTCTATATATATAACACTAATGTTATGTCTATATACAGGACACTAATGTTATGTCTGTGTATAGAACACTAATGTTATGTCTATATACAGGACACTAATGTTATGTCTATATATATAACACTAATGTTATGTCTATATACAGGACACTAATGTTATGTCTATATACAGGACACTAATGTTATGTCTGTGTATAGGACACTAGTGTTATGTCTATATACAGGACACTAATGTTATGTCTGTGTATATGGCACTAATGTTATGTCTATATATAGAACACTAATGTTATGTCTATATACAGGACACTAATGTTATGTCTATATACAGGACACTAATGTTATGTCTGTGTATAGGACACTAGTGTTATGTCTATATACAGGACACTAATGTTATGTCTATACAGGACACTAATGTTATGTCTATATACAGGACACTAATGTTATGTCTTTGTATATGACACTAATGTTATGTCTATAATAGGACACTAATGTTATGTCTATGTATAGGACACTAATGTTACATACAGGAATTCAGTAAAAACAAAAGATTTTTTTAGTGACTCTGTCATCCTAAATTACCAAATAATATCTGGAAAACAATATATAAGAGTCGGACCGGAAAGTATAACATGGATACACAGATGCACTGGTTTGGTTGTTTCTTTTGAATCACCGCAGATAGCCCTCACGTAGCTATGCGCAAAATTCAAAAAACAAAATATTTTGAATTTTCGCGCAGAACTACACGACAGCTATTTGCGCTAGCCGTCCCTATTTTAGCAGTGTAAGACTAGAGCAAAGGCAGCTAGTCACCATCACCCACCGCCAATTCTTGAGCTACTCTTTCACCAACGAATAGTGGAATTGTCCATCACATTATAACACCCCCACGGAAGAAAGGGCGAGCATGTTTGGTGCGACCGAGATTCGAACCCGCAACCCTCGGATTACGAGTCGAGTGCCTTAACCAACTGGCCAGGCCGGGGCCTTTTCAGAAGTTTAAACTTAGTTTCTTTGAAGAAGAATACTTATTTTGCCAATATTAAATAAAGACATCTCTCCTAAACATCTCACAACCATCTGCAATAAATATTTGTTATCACAGAACACTTAGAACGTGTTAAAATGTTACACTTAGAATGTCTTGCTTTATTTGTAGTTAAGCACAAACCTATACAATGGGCTATCTGTGCTCTTCCTATCAGGGGTATCAAAATCTGGTTTCTGGGGTTTAAGTCCGCAGACTTAAACCACTGGGCCAATGGAGACCGCTTACATCGTGTTAAAATTATACTTTGAATGTGCTAAAATGAAACGCTTAGAAGGTTCTAAAATTGAATGCTTAAAAGATGTTAAAATATATTTGTAATTTAAATGTCTACGTACAGTATTTATTATCTTAATGCCAAGCTAAACAATATATAGCCTATGTCCAAGTTGGTTTGGTTCAAACAAACTAAATTTGTTGATAAATTGTTCATTGTTTCATTGTCATTATAACAATATCTTGTGCCTTAAATACCATTTTGTCTTGAATAACACTTTATTCTGAATGTTATCAGTCACTGCCTATAGGGGTGGGAATGGAGTGACATGTAGTTTAAGCCTAATAGCTTTTAAGTAAGTAGTAACTCTTAATAAAATGTATTTTCTGAAAGACTTGTGTAGAGTTATGCATACTGTATCTGTTTGTCTTTCTGTCTGTTTATCTCTGTTTATCTAGTTGGTTGTTTCTCCATGTGTATGATACATTTTCTAAACAAAATATAAAAAATTACATACCCCAGGAAGTTGAAAAAATAATTAATATACGTTAAGCCTTTTCATTTTATCATCTGACATTTAACAATGGTTTTTGCTTTATCTTTACTTTATCGTCTGATATTTGTCAAAGTCGCACAGATGATGACTCAGAGGTAAGCGTAGAAAACTGATCACGCTAAAAACTGGGTTTCGATACCCGCTCGCAGCCTAGTTAACCGGTCGTGTAGTTTTGCGCTTAATAACAAACAAATAAGATATTAAATATAATTTTATCGACGGAACGCAATGTACATAAACGAGCAAAACGGTTAAGAATTATATTTATATTATAAAAAAGAAACACTTTACAATGAATTTCTGAGTTCCATATTTAATATCAAATCCTAAACACATAAACAAATCCTAAACATATAAACAAATCCTATATTTTGGTTTCTCACATATATTTTATTGTAATTTATTTTTTTCCCATTAGACTTGCATACGAGCACGCAGTTTTACAAACACAGTATACGCCTTCGCCACCAGTTCTCACACTTTTCGTCGGTGGGACTACCTATCAGTTCCACTCACCCACTTCCATTTTGGACCAGTCCGAGAACCATCATTTCTCCTAACAAGCTGTCATTGTTGTTCGATTTTTAAGTAACATCAAAGTCCTTGACGTATAAGTTTAATCTCGGTAAATCATTACTTATATTAGAAAAAGATTAAATGATTGGCTTCACCGTGTCACGAGTTATTCATTATATGTATAACGACTAGGACTAATTGTATGAAAGAAAAAACAAAAACTGTTGAATTCACGCATGCGCAATGCTGTAAATATGATTACAGTGCACGCTTTCTGGATTATACCTTAATTTAAGATATAATTCTAAATACACTATGGAGTTCTAGACATCAAAAGACTTTGGTTTGTATGTAAAACTAAAGCCTAATAATAATAATAAAAAATTAAATTTTGGCATAATTAAATATATTAGCTGGATAAAGAAATAAGATATATGCATAGACATATATTTATAACAAACTTGTTTGTTTTTTAACTATTAAGCATAAAGCTCTAGTTAGTTAGTCTAGGTAGTTAAGGCACTCGACTCGTAATCCGAGGGTCGCGGGTTCGAGTCCCCGTCACACCTAACATGCTCGCCCTTTCAGCCCTGGGGGCGTTATAATGTGACGGTCAATCCCACTATTCATAGGTAAAAGAGTATCCCAAGAATTAGCGGTGGGTGGTAATGACTAGCTGCCTTTCCTCTAATCTTACGCTGCTAAATTAGGGACGGCTAGCGCAGATAGCCCTCGTGTAGCTTTGCGCGAAATTCAAAACAAACCAAATCAAATAAGCCTTCAGGATTCCACTCAACCACTAGGGGGAGATGTGTAAGAAATTGTGCTGTAACGTTTGCTTTGAAGCAAAATACGACGTATTGTGAAGATAATACACAGTTTATACTTTTCTCTATGACAACGGTACAGTTTGTTTGTTTGTTCATTGTAATACTGTAGTAACTGTTCTTTGCTCACCCAAGGTATCGAAATCTGGATCGTAACGTTATAATTGTTCAAATTTATTGCTGAGTGATTGAAAGACCCAAGGTTGCAGAATATTATTTCATTTCACAAATACTAAACATCAAAGGTGTCTTTTCCCTGTACTTTTGTACAATTCGCTAGCACGTTTTAACACCTTCGGCTCGTACTTTGCGGTCTAGCATGGCCAGGTGGTTAGAGCGCTTGACTCGCAATCTGAGAGACAAGGGTTCGAATCCCAATCATACCAAACATGCTCGCCCTTTCAGCCTTAGGGGCGTTATAATGTGACGGTCAATCCCACTATTCGTTGGTAAAAGAGTAGCCCAAGAGTTAGCGGTGGGTGATGATGACTAGCTACCTTCCCTCTAGTCTTACACTGCTAAATTAGACATAACTAGCGCAGATAGCCCTCGTATAGCTTTGCGCGAAATTCAAAACGAACAAACAAACTTGCACTTTGCAATAAATCATTTAGTGTTATGCAAAATGGTAACATTTGATGTGACCATTACGTTTCGTGTTCACACTAATCTTCCAACATGAAATACGCATTAAGCAAGACGCTTTTAACTTGTGCTTAAAATCACGTGCAGCTGATGAAGGGGAAAAAACACGAAAGAAAACTGACCGATTCTCCTTTTTCTATTCAGTTATCTATTCTATAATTTTAGGCTTACAATGGGCATAGAAGTTAAACATTTTATTAATTATATCGAACAACTTAGCCTTGAGTGATTAATTGAAACGATTTCGTTATTACTGTTGTACATTGCAGGCTTTGTAGACGAATTGAGTAGCCACTAAAATGGCCAAGCAGTTTCGCTTTACAAAGTATTTAACGATGTTTCTAATTAGGCTTCACTCGAAACCTATGTGCCATCACTGATATATATCTGTGTTTTCTATATCTTTCTCACTCTATTCTGCAACTGACGTCATATCGGAGAATAAAATCTTCACGAGATACTTGAACTGAGAGTTTAGTCAATATCCCTATTCCACAGTACGAAAGTTATGATTGGATGATCATTTCTTAAGTACTCCACAGTACGAAAGTTGTGATTGGATGATCATTTCTTAAGTACTCCACAGTACGAAAGTTGTGATTGGATGATCATTTCTTAAGTACTCCACAGTACGAAAGTTGTGATTGGATGATCATTTATTAAATACTCCACAGTACGAAAGTTGTGATTGGATGATCATTTATTAAATACTCCACAATACGAAAATTGTGATTTGAGTTCGTAATTAAGCAGAAAGTTACACAAAGGACTAGCAGTGATCTGCCCACCACGGGTATAGAAACCCAGATTCTAGCGATATGGAATCCGTAGACATATAACTGGCCATTGAGGATAGGAGGCAATAAGAAAGCATATAAAAATAACTATTACTACTGTGGCGCTCCCTTGTGGATATTTTGTTGTTGTTGTTTGGTAAAAGTTGCATATGACATTTCGTTTGTTTGTTTTTTCGCAAACGTTATGAGAAAAAATTACAACTAGTAATTAGTTAAGAACATTAAATACGACCCAGTTTAATTGTTTAGTGTGATAACCCTTGTTTTGTATATTCGACACCATAGGACCTTTTAGTGATCTCCCTGACCTCAATAGCATAGGCATTGTTAGACAGCGTGTTTATTATCAATATTTTCCCGAAAGGGGCTTTTAAGGAATGGAGAGGTCACCTGTTTTAACCACTCACACCATGATACAGTAATGTGTTGTCTGTCAGTAAGTCAGCAGACACTAAAATAACGTCACATTGAAAATGGTGCGCGTGCCATGAACCACGAGAAGAATTATGTACTTTGTAGGCTATAATACAGTATGAACTTCAAAACTTCAAAAGCAAGAAAGAAAAATGTTTATTACTCTTAATTTTGGTTTTATTTACTCTTGAAACAGAACATTTTAGGGAATCATATGGAAGTACATCTAATATTTAATTGTATAGCGTGAGTTTCCAGTTTTCAATGAGAGGTCGTTAGCTGTATCCACTGAAACATAGAATAGAACATTGAAATTCAAAGTGCACACATTCGTTAACTTTAACATTCACTCCATTAAAGCTTAATTCCATAAAGCAAGAGACAAACAGCGCCATGAACTAAGTTTTCCGCTCAAAATGCACAGACTCTGAATCCGTGGATTTATGGTTCGCGACCTCTGACCTCGAAAACGTTTTCTGAACTTTGGGTACATGGGTGTATAATTAGAGTGAAGGTCAAATCTCATTATATGGTTAGACAAGAGGGTTACCTGTGGTTTAGTGCATGTTTACTAACTGTTCCCCCCCATCGTATATCAATTTAAACTTTGAGCAGCAATGTGCGAATATTCTGAAATAAAAATGTATATTTGATAACAACTGTCATTCTGTTTAATAGAACACGTGCCGATTATGCAGAAACCTTTACTTTATTTAATAAACACTGGTGTGACGCGGAAAACAAATCTTTTGATATATCCGAACATTGGTATACGATGCAACAGTCGATTTCACAAGAAAACAAATTTTCGATTTTTCGGTCTTTAAGTTAAGATTACAACCATCTGCAAACATTGTGGCGTGTATCTGGAAGTCCAAAGGTTTGTCTGTTTTCTGAATTTCGCGCAAAGCTACACAAGAACTGTCTGCGCCAGCCGTTCCTAACTTAGCAGTGGAAAGGCAGTGGACAAGAGGAAAGGCAGCTAGTCATCACCACCCATCGCCAACTCTTGGGCTACTATTTTACCAACGAATAGTGCGATTGACCGTCACATTATAACACCTCCACGGGTTAAGGGCAAGCATGTTTGATGTGACGTGTATTCCAACCCGTGAGCATCAGATTGCGAGTCGATGGTCCTCACCACCTGGCCATGCCGAGGCCCAAATCTAAATGAACTAGATAATTCATCAATGACGTCACAACTCTCTTTGATAGCATGTCTAACATTTCTATTAGCTTTTTTCTTTACGACTTCGTTAATATTTCTAAAAACGTTGTACGTATCTTCTAAGTTCAAACATTAATAAGATAAATTTTGTTTGCTTGTTTGTAGTTGAGCACAAAAGTATACAATGGGCTAACTGTGTTCTGCCCACCACGTGTATCGAAACCCGGTTTCTAGTGTTCTAAATTGACATGCATTTCGTTGTGTAACTACGGGCAATGAGTTTGTAACTAAGCACAAAGCTACACATGGGGCTATCTGTGTTCTGCCCACCACAGGTGTCCAAATCCGGTGCGTAGCGTTGATAATTTCGCGGGCATATCACTGTGTCACTAGGTGGCAGAGAGGAGAGTTTGCTTATTTGTAATTAAGTACAAATCCAAACAAAAGAGCATCTTTATATGCAAAAACGGCTCGTTTGGGTTGAGAAAACACTCACATCTCGACATCACTGAAAAGAGCATCCGTGTTCTGCCAATCACAGCTATCGGTCTAGTGTTGTGAGTTCTCAGAAATACTGTTGTGCCACTAGGGGGCATTGATTTGTTTGTCTGTGTAGAATTAAATGCAAATATACAAAATGAGATATATGTGCTCTGCCCACCACGAGTATCGAGACCCGGTTACCAGCAGTGTGAGTCCGCAGATATACCTTTGTGCCACGGGGGGGGGGGGGGCGCAGTGAGAGAAATACTTGAATAGTTTGTTATAAATCTTTTGAGAAATGTGAGCATCACAATTAATATGATCAAATATTTTAAAAGTTATTGAAATTCGTATAAAAATCAGGCACTTAGTTGATCAGCCATAATGATCATAAAAGTTTAGTTTCCGTGGGTCAGTCAGTCGATCATGCTCGACTTCTCCGAATGTCTGATTTTTTTTCTGTGATATTTCTTCTCGTGAATGCACGTTCCTGTTTCAGTTGAACTCCAGAGGTGAGGTTGTCATGAATAACAACTAAACTTAGTCAATGTTTCTGCTGTATACAAACTTGTCAATGAGGGACTTTCTATACCAAGGATTTGCTTCGTACTGATTGAAATTAATGTATTGTTTGTTATGAAGATAAGTTTTGAAACGATGTTTGATCACACTGCACGACAATTTTTTTTAAAAGTTTCGCTTCCTGTAAAGTTTTTGCTGATTGTGACAGATGCACAAATATAGTTTTGGTTTTGCTTCATCACGTAGGAACTCTGAGAAATAGACAGTTAACTGTTTACCGGCAATAACGTATTTAATTGTGTTTGTTTCTAATACGCTATTAAGTTCAACATAATTAAAAGTGTTTTGCTCCTGATTTTCGTTTGTATTCAATGTCCGGTGCATCACGTTGCAGTGTCCAACAGTAGTGGGCAAGCATTGACGGATTCCAGTTGTCCTGATATCGTTTTTCCATTGTAACAATGTTCTGGTGAAACTGAAGATTTCAATGAAACGGTACGTGATGGGCAAATTTGGATGTGATTTTCGTGATTAGCAGCCAAAATCTATAAGGAACACCCAACAGTGTTCAAGAAACAAAACTTTATTGTGCAGTGTTATTTACAAGAAATGTGGCCCGGCATGGCCAGGTGGGTTAAGACGTTCGAATCGTATTTGAGGATCGCGGGTTCGAATCCCCGTCGCATCAAACATGCTCGCTATTTCAGCCGTGGGGGCGTTATAATGTTACGGTCAATCCTCTAATTCGTTAGTAAAAGAGTAGCCCAATAGTTGACGGTAGGTGGTGATGACTAGCTGCCTTCCTCTAGTCTTACATTGCTAAATTAGGGACGGCTAGCGCAGATAGCCCTCGTGTAGCTTTGCGCGACATTCATAAAGAAACAGAAATATTTAACATACCCAATGCTGACGATACCTTTCGTTCAACACCAGCACAACATTTAGATTTAAGAAGTCTCTTATTCATAAGATTTACTAACGACGAGTTAAACAGCCGTAAACGAAACAGAAATATTACGGCTTTTAAACGCCGATAGCTGGAGAATAAATAAATACAACCAATGGCCGCATAATGGTACCACAATTGAATGAACACCTCCTGCTGTCAGAAAAGAAAAACGAATAAAATAAAATAGTATTTTACACGTCACTGGAGGTCGAATTAAGAGAAACGTGCTCTCTAATGTGATTTTTATTACTGTTATTACACTTTTAAGTTTTAATGCCTTCCGGTCTCATAAAACGTAACAGAATGCTTTGAAGTAAATATAAAACAAACTTTGAAACGCTTTGTGTCTGCCAACATGTCTAGTCCAGCTGACGAATTCCTGTGTTGAACAAAATACATTTTTTAGGCCCTGACATGTTGTAGACAGAGTGAAAATCTTTCCTTTTACACGTTTCTAACAACTTGAAATGCGAAATAAAATAACTGAGAGAAACGTAAGAAAAGTCTGCAGTCTAGTATTATATTTTTACCACTTTTGTTAGAAATCGTCGAATGAACTTGGCCTAATGGTTAACATACTTGGTTTCTGAACCCGAGGATTTAAGATTCGCGTCCCTTTGTCTACAAAACATGCATTCGCACTCTGAGGCTGTGATGTAACCGTAAAGTAATAGTTTGTTTATTGGTTATTAAGCACAACGCTATTCGACGGACAAGCGCTCTGTCCACTGCGGGTATCGAAATCCGATTTTTAGCGTTACACGCTATAAGACAGCATCCCTGAATCACCAAAATACAAGAACTCGTCCTAGAATAATCCGATCTATAAATTTCTTACTTAGTATATTCAGACCACTTGAAATGCTTCTGATAAACATTATTTAACTAACGATTACGTGTGTCAAAACTCACGACACATTTTACGTGTTGTCTTTGTTTACCGAAGTTCGCAAAATTTACCTAAACGTTATCTGCGCCACTCGCCTCTAATGTTGAAATACCAGAGGAGAGGGGCCTCACATGGCCTGGTGGTCAGAATGATCGTCTCAACATCTGTGGACCACAGGTTCGAAATCTTTCACTGAACATGTAACAAATTAACTATGAGCCAAATACCCCAACAACATTTGTGAATATTGTGTTGAATCAGATTACAGTTGTCTTTTACACACCAGAATGCGCCCCGTAGTGGCACAATAGTATGTCTGCAGACTTGTACTCTGGAAACCGGTTATGTGCTTAATAATAAACAACAAACCGGTTCCAACAACAGCACCAAGACAGAAACGGCATCTGCAAAAACTTGTGATTCTTCCTGATTAGGCCCTGGCATGGCCAGGTGGTTAAGGCACTCGACTCGTAATCTGAGGATCGCGGGTTCGAATCCCCGTCACACCCAACATGTTCGACCTTTCAGCCGTGGGAGCGTTATAATGTGACGGTCAATCCCACTATTCGTTGGTAAGGGATAACCCGAAGAGTTGGCTGTTGGTGGTGATGACTAGCTGCCTTCCCTCTAATGTGGAAAAAAATGTCCGAGTTCATTATCATCAGTATTCGAAGCTTGTTTGCTTATCACACGTTCCATGCACGTGTTAGATGGACTCATTTTCAAAACGTTACTGATCTGAACTTTCCAAGAAACTATTAGTTTCTATCACTAAGGTATTAGAGCTGCATCAAAGTAGGCAACATGGATAATTAATTCAACATTCCTTCAGTTTTCTTCGAAGATATGGGTTTATCCTACATTTATTTTAGATATGGGTTTATCCTACATATATTCTAGATATGGGTTTATCTTACATACGTTTTAGATATGGGTTTATCCTACATACGTTTTAGATATGGGTTTATCCTACATTTATTTTAGATATGGGTTTATCCTACATATACTCTATATATGGGTTTATCCTACATATATTTTAGATATGGGTTTATCCTACATATACTCTAGATATGGGTTTATCCTACATATATTCTAGGTATGGGTTTATCCTACATACGTTTTAGATATGGGTTTATCCTACATTTATTTTAGATATGGGTTTATCCTACATATATTTTAGATATGGGTTTATCCTACATATACTCTATATATGGGTTTATCCTACATATATTTTAGATATGGGTTTATCCTACATATACTCTATATATGGGTTTATCCTACATGTACTCTAGATATGGGTTTATCCTACATATATTCTAGGTATGGGTTTATCCTACATACGTTTTAGATATGGGTTTATCCTGCATATACTCTAGATATGTGTTTATCCTACATACGTTTTAGATATGGGTTTATCCTACATATACTCTATATATGGGTTTATCCTACATATACTCTATATATGGGTTTATCCAACATACCTTTTAGAAAGCTTTATAATTTTCACTATGTACAAAACGCTTAATGTTTCCAATAAAGTTTGTTTGTTTTGAATTTCGCACAAAGCTACTCGAGGGCTATCTACGCTAGCCGTTCCTAATTTAGCAGTGTAAGACTAGAGGGAAGGTAGCTAGTCATCACCACCCACCGCCAACTCTTGGGCTACTCTTTTACCAACGAATAGTGGGATTGACCGTTACATTATAACGCCCTCAAAATTACGAGTCGAGTGCCTCAACCACCTTGCCATGCCGGGGCCTAATAAAGTTTAACATTCTATATTATGATTTATTTAAGTTCTCATTGTTATACCTCCATAATTTTCTTTAACTTATTTAAATGTAAGAAAACATAAAAAAAATTTGTTTTTAATTCTCACGAATTTTAATTTTTGAACAAGTGTACTTAATTATAGGAACTTAGTTTCAAAAACGTATAACTTAGTACGTTCGTTAAGTGCCTGTAAACATCGTATTGTCGGTCACTGTCTCCTACATTTTCTGAATTATGTTATGAAAGGCGAAGGTTGACTTAATGTTTAACGTTCCAGGCTGCTGATCGATACGTCTAAAGCTATAGCACTAGATATGCCATTGAACACACCCGCAACTTTCTGGTGTGGACTCGTTATAGAAGTGGCAATCGGTCTTATTAGATTAATAGTAGCCGTATAGGTTGGGGTAGCCCCCCCCCCAGTGGCTCAGCGGCATGTCTGCGGACTTACAACGCTAAAAACCGGGTTTCGATACCCGTCGGGGGCAGAGCATAGATCGCCCATTGAGTAACTTTGTGCTTAATTCAAAACAACAACAACAGGTTGGGGTAGTCTTGACCGCTTGGCCTTTCTCTGTTCAACAATTCTAAATTACAGAGGTCTATGTCTCTGACCTAACCATTTTGCCCATAAGTTGCATATAACGTCATTGATGTTGAAAATACCATATGCCACGAATATGAAACAACAAAAGCATAAATATAATAGTATTGTCTCTTGTAAGTCCATGTAATTAGTTCGCATGGTGTGGATGGATTTTCATCAAAATTTATATGGAGACTCTTTGGGTCCACGGGAAATATATCCAACTGTTCAGTTTGGTGGGTGTTTTATGGGCGTTTATATTTTGTTTTTGCCACTGCTTTGTTTTTTCTGAACAGATCTTCACCAAATTTCGTATGGAGATGTAATGGGGCCGTGCAGATATACAAACAAATCTGGGGTTTCACATTTTGTGTTTTACAGTTTCTATTGGCATTATTACGTTTTCTTCCCCCTATAATTACACATAAGAGAAGCAACTTTCCATGACCTAAAACAACCTTTCATTAATCATAAAATTACATAACTTCCATTCAGAGGACGGTTAATATAATTATAAAGTTGATAAATAAATATTATTAAATCAGGTAAATCAGAAAAGAGAGAACTGATGTTTACTCTACTATTAAAACGGTTTTTTTCTTTAGAAAACTGAATTCAAATTACTGTTATTATTTATTAAACTATTGAATTTGTCAGAATTAGGAACACTTTACAAGTGACAAGTTTCAAACATTTGAATGCTGGACTTGAAGTGTTGAGCATTATGGACTATAGAACACTTACACACTTGTACTTAAAAGACTGGAGTCTCAATCTTAAGTGAGCCTGAGTACATATAAGTTTGAATTTACGACGGGCAGAGTAGTACGGTATATTGGACATGATAGTGTTTCGTATCGTGGTAAACATATGTAGATAGATCAAACTATTTCTTACTTTTCCTGGTACCAGGTTTCCAGCGGTTTGTATAGTGAGTTTAATAAACGTGAAGTTTCATTAAACATTTAATTAAACGTATCATTAAGCTGCACCGTTCTAATGGTGACTTAAGGCTATGCTAGTACTAATAGGTCCGCGCTTTGATATAGTGTCACTTGCAGGCAGAACTGAGTCCCAAAGTATCAGAGCAGTCAAATCACACGATCCACCAATGGGATTCGCTTCAGCAATATCTTTTATGAATTTTCAAGTTAGGTGCCTAACTATTATTTCAAGGGATTAAACATCATGTGCTCTGTTGCACTTTGTGGAACGTGAAAATAAAGAACGCATTTTAATTTTAAACGTATTTTTCGCTCACTCTTGCAAGACCCTTAAACGCACGAGACCCCAAACAGTTACTTGTGCTGTCACCTGACAGCACGACACGTGCGTAAAAAAATGTTTTTATCACATTCTAATGAAAATCTTTTTATGTTTTCTGAAATATCTCAGCCATATTGAACTTAACACTATGAGGCCACCTGGTGGCTCAATTATGATTCTACAGATTTACTACACTAAAACTCGAGTTTCGATGCTAATGGTGAACAGAGAAAATATAGCCTATTGTGTAGCTTTGGCAAGCACAGATAGCCTTCGAGTAGCTTTGTGCGAAATTCAAAACAAACAATCTAAATTTTGGCATGATTTTTTTTGGTCATTTTTTTATTGAATAATATTATTTTCCATCAAATAAATTAGGAATTGTCGTCATCTTAATTCTAATTTGTAGTTTCACGTTATAATAAAATATTATGTATATAGCGTGTTGTTTCGTTAGTTTGTTTGTTTGTTTGGAATTTCGCGCAAAGCTACCCGAGAGCTATCTGCGCTAGCCGTCCCTAATTTAGCAGTGTAAGACTAGAGGGAAGGCAGCTAGTCATCACCACTTACCCCCAACTCTTGGGCTACTCTTTTACCAACGAATAGTGGGATTGACTGTTACATTATAACGCCCTCACGGCTGAAAGGGCGAGCATGTTTAGCGCGACGCGGGCGCGAACCCGCGACCCTCGGATTACGAGTCGCACGCCTTACGCGCTTGGCCATGCCGGGCCTTGTTTCGTTAGAATTTTCGCAAGAACTCGCTCAAAGGCTACTGCGCATGTTTGTCTTTCATACCGAATTGATGGACTAGAAGAAGAAAAAAAAACAGCTCTCAGTGCCATCTGTTGAGTTACTCTTGTGTAATCGATAGTGGAATTTAAGAATCATTCTTATATTGTACTCAGTCCACTCGGGTGGGTCACCGGTAAGTTTACGGACTTACAAGGCTAAAATCCTGGGTTCGATTTTCCGCGGTGTAGTCGTTAGATATCCCAGTACCACCTTGAGTTAAAACAAGGAGACAATTTATAGCGCACCCACATCACCACCTCCAAAATGTAGAATTGGAGTTTTGCTGCAACAAGACACGAAACATGGGTTCTCAGATCCACCCTTAACCCTAAACCTAATCACTTACCCAAAGAAAAATATTCAATTATCTTATAAAGTAAAATACCAGTTTTCGAGATTATTATTTCTCTAATGTTCTTTATAACGTTTAGATCTAAATGTATTACGTTACTGACCACCTTAAACATGTACCACGTTACTGACCACCTTAGGCATTCTACTTCCATGTTTGCGTGTATTGGGAACACACTATATAACATTTGTGTTACCTAAACTTGACAACTTTACCACCTGGGAAAAAAAACTTTCCTTGAAACTTTTCAGTGTTTACCAGTTTTATGCAGTCTTGGAAACTGAATGTACGAATTATTTTGAAATAATGTTCTTATCTGGTTACCTTTTCACAACAGACTTTTAAGAAAAATATTCATGATCAAAACATAAATGTTTACCATACTCTATGTCACCTGCGTGATTAATTTGTTTATATATTATCTATACAAAAAAGAATTATTTCAGATTTAAATTTCAAAACTTTCCAATGGTAGATTCTCCTGGAACACCTTCCACCCTTCATTAACCCAATATTAGGCCTAGCTACACCCATGAAGGTGACAGTGAGATAGTTAATTTTCTAAAAGAACCTCTTATTTTATCTCTCATTCAAAACCATGTTTTGGTTTTGTTTGATGTACCTTGCACGTTAGTCCCTCTGGTGGGACAGCAATAAGTTTACGGGCTTACAACGCTAAAATACGTAGCTCAATTATCCGTGGTGGGCACATCAGATAGCCCAATGTTGCTTTGCTCTGAAATAACCAACTAACCATAAAATGTATAGATGTATATCATGTTTAAATCAAGCACGACTGAATGATTGGAACTGATTTGTTATTGTTGCTTACTATTAAGAACAAATCTACGCAAAGGGCTATCTGTGCTCTGCCCACCACTGGTATCGAAACCCGGTTTCTAACAGTATAAGTCCACAGACGTTCCGCTGTGCCACTGGGGTGGGAGGAGCTTTTAATTTGAAAAAATAATCCAAATGAATTTATTTGGACATGAGTATTCAAAGTTTGTCTTTCTGTCTGTTTTAGGACAAAATCACATTGAGTTATTTACAGCACACACCACAGAGAACAGAACCCGGAGTTTAGCGCTTTAAGTAAACTTACGGATGTAGGATCGGGTTTCCTGTTAGTAACATACTTCAATAATCACGTTATCCAGTCAGTCTGTAAACTATGGGAATATCTTCTTTTTAGCTTTTATGATTTGTCAATAAGATCAATCTACAGTTTTCGGAATTTATCTCACAAATTAAAAATAAGCCAACAGTTCATGTAATTAGTTACTCTCAATGAATAGCTAGGAAATGACCTTATATTTCTTAGGCTTGAAACGTCATACGATACTCCCAAAACGATACATCATATTTTTCTTATGCACGATAAGATAGATAAACAGACAAAGAAGTGAGAATCTACTTAGTACTAAAATCGAAAGCTTTAAGTACTAAAAGATCTGTCTTTGGAATGCGTTAGAGAAGGGTCTTTAACAAATTGAGGTGGCTCAAACCCTTACAAGGACTTAGTTAATCTTATCCATTAGTTGGACTACTTCTAATGATACACTTCGTAAGCGATAACTGGTCAAGACTTACGTAGTCATGGCAACATTAAATGAGATAAGATTGTCATTGGTTAAGGCAGAAACTGAAGAACATTCATTGGTTAAGGCAGAAACTGAAGAACATTCATTGGTTAAGGCAGAAACTGAAGAACATTTCAAAATGGGGACGTCTTTACGTGCATTAAAAAAGTCCTCGAGTTTTTTCAGTGCAGTTTTGTTTTAAACTCATCTCGCTACGTAAAAAAAAAAGGAGGACACATCGAAAGTGTGCATGTAATGTAATGGAAACAAAACGTTCCTCGTTTGAAGCTACCTTTATTCCAAGTGTTTTAACTGTATTTCATGTTTGTTTGTTTCTTTTGAATTTTGCACAAAGCTGCGCGAGGGCTATCAGCGTTAGCCGACCCTAATTTAGCGGTGTAAAACTAGAGGGAAAGCAGCTAGTCATTACTGCCCACCGCCAACTCTTGAGGTACTCTTTACCAACGAATAGTGGGATTGGCCGTCACATTATAACACTTCTACGGCTTAAAGGGCTAGCATGTTTTGGTGCGACGGGGATTCGAACCTGCGACCCTCAGAAGACGAGTCGAACGCCTTAACCTGCCTGGCTTTGCCGGACCCCCTGCTAGTAAGAGCGAAGCAGAGATATATATTATAAAGTTGGAGTCATAAAATGATGGATTTGTTTGTTTGTTTTGAATTTCGCGCAAAGCTACTCGAGGACTATATGCGCTTGCCAACCATAATTTAGCAGTGTAAGACGAGAGGGAAGGCAGAGAGTCAGCACCACCCACTGCCAACTCTTGGGCTACACTTTTGCCAACGAATAGTGGGATAGACCGAAGCATTATGATGACCTCACGGCTGAAAGGGAGAGCATGTTTGGCGTTATGGGATAATGATAGAATGTAAATGGTTAAACTGTACGTTTCTTTCCTTACTTCTAATACTCATAAACAAGGTTCATGTTCTTCATGACTTCTTAGGTATCAGAAATCAAAGAGTTTACGTGTATTTTATGAAGATTGGCCCAACAACAATACATAAAGAATTTTGCTTTTCTATAACTTCAAAGTTCTGTATTTACAACAATACTATTTACTTATAAATATATGCGAAAGGAATTAGGAGCTCCTCACAAACTAAAGTGTATTAGTGCTTCTTTCAGAAACTTAGAAGTGACAAAGAACTGTTACTAGAGTGCCGGCCAAGCGTGTTAAGGCGTGCGACTCGTAATCTGAGGATCGCGGGTTCGAATCCCCGTCACGCCAAACATGCTCGCCCTTTCAGCCGTGGGAGCATTATAATGTGACGATCAATCCCACTATTCGTTGGTAAAAGAGTAGCCCAAAAGGTAGCGGTGGGTGGTGATGACTAGCTGCCTTCCTCTAGTCTTACACTGCTAAATTAAGGACGGCTAGCACAGATAGCCCTCGAGTAGCTTTGTAGCGAAATTCAAAACAAAACAAACAAACTAGAGTGGCGACACTTGCCATGTGGTTCAATGTAATGGGCCCAATATATTCTAAAGTTTATTGAACAGCTTACGTTACTGAGTGTTTGTGTGTGTTTTTCTTACAGCAGACACGTCTGGCTATCTCCTGGGTCCACCGAAAGGAATCGAACCCCCTGATTTTAGCGTTGTAAATCCGTAGACTTACCGCTGTACTAGCGGAGGGCATTTACGTTACTTATCACATAGAACAAATTAAGTAGTTTCAGAAACAGTTTAGTTAACATGAGTGGAGACGACAGAAATCTCTTGTATTACCTAATACTCATTACATCCACAGAAATCTCTTGTATTACCTAGTACCTATTACATGTACAGAAATCTCTTGTATTACCTAGTACCCATTACATGTACAGAAATCTCTTGTATTACCTAGTACCCATTACAAGTACAGAAATCTCTTATATCACCTAGTACCCATTACATGTATAGAAATCTCTTGTATTACCTAGTACCCATTACATGTACAGAAATCTCTTGTATCACCTAGTACCCATTACATGTATAGAAATCTCTTGTATTACCTAGTACCTATTACATGTACAGAAATCTCTTGTATTACCTAGTACCCATTACATGTACAGAAATCTCTTGTATTACCTAGTACCCATTACAAGTACAGAAATCTCTTATATCACCTAGTACCCATTACATCCACAGAAATCTCTTGTATTACCTAGTACCCATTACATGTATAGAAATCTCTTGTATTACCTAGTACCCATTACATGTACAGAAATCTCTTGTATCACCTAGTACCCATTACATCCACAGAAATCTCTTGTATCACCTAGTACCCATTACATGTATAGAAATCTCTTGTATTACCTAGTACCCATTACAAGTACAGAAATCTCTTGTATCACCTAGTACCCATTACATCCACAGAAATCTCTTGTATCACCTAGTACCCATTACATGTATAGAAATCTCTTGTATTACCTAGTACCTATTACATGTACAGAAATCTCTTGTATTACCTAGTACCTATTACATGTACAGAAATCTCTTGTATTACCTAGTACCCATTACATGTACAGAAATCTCTTATATTACCTAGTACCCATTACATCCACAGAAATCTCTTGTATTACCTAGTACCCATTACATGTACAGAAATCTCTTGTATTACCTAGTACCCATTACATGTACAGAAATCTCTTGTATTACCTAGTACCTATTACATGTACAGAAATCTCTTATATTACCTAGTACTCATTACATCCACAGAAATCTCTTGTATTACCTAGTACCTATTACATGTACAGAAATCTCTTGTATTACCTAGTACCCATTACATGTACAAAAATCTCTTGTATCACCTAGTACCCATTACATCCACAGAAATCTCTTGTATTACCTAGTACCTATTACATGTACAGAAATCTCTTGTATTACCTAGTACCCATTACATGTACAGAAATCTCTTGTATTACCTAGTACCCATTACATGTACAAAAATCTCTTGTATCACCTAGTACCCATTACATGTACAAAAATCTCTTGTATTACCTAATACCCATTACATGTACAGAAATCTCTTGTATTACCGAGTACCCATTACATGTACAGAAATCTCTTGTACTACCTAGTACCCATTACATGTACAGAAATCTCTTGTATCACCTAGTACCCAGTACATGCATAGAAATCTCTTGTATTACCGAGTACCCATTACATGTACAGAAATCTCTTGTATTACCTAGTACCCATTACATCCACAGAAATCTCTTGTATTACCTAGTACCCATTACATGTACAGAAATATCTTGTATTACCTAGTACCCATTACATGTACAGAAATCTCTTGTATCACCTAGTACCCATTACATGCATAGAAATCTTTTGTATTACCGAGTACCCATTACATGTACAGAAATCTCTTGTATTACCTAGTACCCATTACATGTACAGAAATCTCTCTGTATCACATAGTACCCATTACATGTACAGAAATCTCTTGTATTACTGAGTACCCATTACATGTACAGAAATCTCTTGTATCACCTAGTACCCATTACATGTACAGAAATCTCTTGTATCACCTAGTACCCATTACATCCACAGAAATCTCTTGTATTACCTAGTACCCATTACATGTACAGAAATCTCTTGTATTACCTAGTACCCATTACATGTACAGAAATCTCTTGTATCACCTAGTACCCATTACATCCACAGAAATCTCTTGTATCACCTAGTACCCATTACATCCACAGAAATCTCTTGTATTACCTAGTACCCATTATATGTATACACAGAAATCTCTTGTATCACCTAGTACCCATTACATCCACAGAAATCTCTTGTATTACTCTAGTACCCATTACATGTACAGAAATCTCTTGTATCACCTAGTACCCATTACATGTACAGAAATCTCTTGTATTACCGAGTACCCATTACATGTACAGAACTCTCTTGTATTACCTAGTACCCATTACATGTACAGAAATCTCTTGTATTACCTAGTACCCATTACATCCACAGAAATCTCTTGTATTACCTAGTACCCATTACATGTACAGAAATCTCTTGTATCACCTAGTACCCATTACATGTACAGAAATCTCTTGTATCACCTAGTACCCATTACATCCACAGAAATCTCTTGTATTACCTAGTACCCATTACATGCACAGAAATCTCTTGTATTACCTAGTACCCATTACATGCACAGAAATCTCTTGTATCACCTAGTACCCATTACATGTACAGAAATCTCTTGTATCACCTAGTACCCATTACATCCACAGAAATCTCTTGTATCACCTAGTACCCATTACATCCACAGAAATCTCTTGTATCACCTAGTACCCATTACATCCACAGAAATCTCTTGTATTACCTAGTACCCATTACATCCACAGAAATCTCTTGTATCACCTAGTACCCATTACATCCACAGAAATCTCTTGTATCACCTAGTACCTATATCATTACATCCACAAAAAATCTCTTGTATCATCTAGTACCCATTACATCCACAGAAATCTCTTGTATCATCTAGTGCCATTACATCCACAGAAATCTCTTGTATCATCTAGTACCCATTACATCCACAGAAATCTCTTGTATCACCTAGTACCCATTACATCCACAGAAATCTCTTGTATTACCTAGTACCCATTACATGTACAGAAATCTCTTGTATTACCTAGTACCCATTACATGTACAAAAATCTCTTGTATTACCTAGTACCCATTACAACCACAGAAATCTTTTGTATTACCTAGTGCCCATTACATCCACAGAAATCTCTTGTATTACCTAGTACCCAATACAAACCACAGAAATCTCTTGTATCATCTAGTACCCATTACATGTACAGAAATCTTTTGTATTACCTAGTAATCATTACATGTACAGAAATCTCTTGTATTACCTAGTACCCAATACAACCACAGAAATCTCTTGTATCATCTAGTACCCATTACATGTACAGAAATCTCTTGTATTACCTAGTACCCATTACATGTACAGAAATCTCTTGTATCACATAGTACCCATTACATGTACAGAAATCTCTTGTATTACCGAGTACCCATTACATGTACAGAAATGTCTTGTATTACCTAGTACCCATTACATGTACAGAAATCTCTTGTATCACCTAGTACCCATTACATCCACAGAAATCTCTTGTATTACCTAGTACCCATTACATGTACAGAAATCTCTTGTATTACCTAGTACCCATTACATGTACAGAAATCTCTTGTATCACCTAGTACCCATTACATGTACAGAAATCTCTTGTATCACCTAGTACCCATTACATCCACAGAAATCTCTTTGTATTACTTAGTACCCATTACATGTACAGAAATCTCTTGTATCACCTAGTACCCATTACATGTACAGAAATCTCTTGTATTACCGAGTACCCATTACATGTACAGAACTCTCTTGTATCACCTAGTACCCATTACATGTACAGAAATCTCTTGTATCACCTAGTACCCATTACATCCACAGAAATCTCTTGTATTTCCTAGTACCCATTACATGCACAGAAATCTCTTGTATTACCTAGTACCCATTACATGCACAGAAATCTCTTGTATCACCTAGTACCCATTACATGTACAGAAATCTCTTTGTATCACCTAGTACCCATTACATGTACAGAAATCTCTTGTATCACCTAGTACCCATTACATCCACAGAAATCTCTTGTATCACCTAGTACCCATTACATCCACAGAAATCTCTTGTATTACCTAGTACCCATTACATGCACAGAAATCTCTTGTATCACCTAGTACCCATTACATCCACAGAAATCTCTTGTATCACCTAGTACCCATTACATCCACAGAAATCTCTTGTATCACCTAGTACCCATTACATCCACAGAAATCTCTTGTATCATCTAGTACCATTACATCCACAGAAATCTCTTGTATCATCTAGTACCCATTACATCCACAGAAATCTCTTGTATCATCTAGTACCCATTACATGTACAGAAATCTCTTGTATCATCTAGTACCCATTACATGTACAGAAATCTCTTGTATTACCTAGTACCCATTACATGTACAGAAATCTCTTGTATCACATAGTACCCATTACATGTACAGAAATCTCTTGTATTACCTAGTACCCATTACATCCACAGAAATCTCTTGTATCACCTAGTACCCATTACATCCACAGAAATCTCTTGTATTATTGTTTTGTACCCATTACATGTACAGAAAT
Organism: Tachypleus tridentatus; assembly: GCF_004210375.1. Classification (NCBI taxonomy): domain Eukaryota; kingdom Metazoa; phylum Arthropoda; class Merostomata; order Xiphosura; family Limulidae; genus Tachypleus; species Tachypleus tridentatus. Next base: position 750,827 of record NC_134834.1, read on the forward strand.
CTCTTGTATTACCTAGTACCCATTACATGTACAGAAATCTCTTGTACCACCTAGTAGCCAATACATATACAGAAATTCCTTATACCACCTAGTAGCCAATACATATACAGAAATCCCTTATACCATCTGGTAGCCAATACATATACAGAAATCCCTTTATACCACCTAGTAGCCAATACATATACAGAAATCCCTTATACCACCTGGTAGCCAATACATATACAGATATCCCTTATACCACCTGGTAGCCAATACATATACAGATATCCCTTATACCACCTAGTAGCCAATACATGTAAGAAATCCCTTTACCACCTAGTAGCCAATACATGCACAAATACCAAGTCTCTCCCTACTAATCATTGTATATACTGAAATCAAAATAACGTATGTAACCACTACTTCTATCTAGTTTTATCACAACGACAGAAATCCTTATCGTTTCGCTAGTAACCATCTTAAGTATGTAATCATTCTTAACAGAATAATGTTTGATTTTATTAGTACTGTGTTGACATTATACGTAAGTTCATGTCAGTCATCAAAGCTGTTATATGTCTTAGTGATACATGTCTTGATAAAGTATTTTCCTCTACATATGTTCAGTGCGATACTGTTTGAAATGGACTTAACCTTTGTTTGTCTTATTAGAAATGTTGGACCAAAATGTGGGCTTTGTTGGAGACAATTTGTGTTACAAACTGTGTTACAGACGTAGTTGTTGCTCTACAACGAGGTCGCGTTATAAATACTGAACTAAAAGAGTAACTTTGCTATCTCTAGCAGTCTGTCTGTCTGTCTGGGTTTTTGTGATATGATTGGTGAAAGTTCCGGCTGACTGGTTCGTCGTATCACAGACTAATTACAAACTTCGGTTGTTTAACGCGCACTTTACGAGCTCTTAGGAAACACGTGTATCGAACAGTAATCGTCGATTTCTAACTTTACAAAATCACTCATTTAAAAGTATCTGCCGACCAGCGTTTTGATTGTTTTGTTTGCTTTCTTTGTAATTAAACACAAAATTACACAATGGGCCATCTGTGCTCTGCCCACGACGGAAATAGAAACCCGGATTCTAGCGTTGTAAGCCCGTAGACGTTTCGCTGAGCATCCACGTACATGCACAGAAATCTCTTGTATTACCTGGTACCCATTACATGCACAGAAATTTTTATATTACCTAGTACCCATTACATGCACAGAAATCTCTTGTATTATCTAGTACCCATTACAACCACAGAAATGTCTTGTATTATCTAGTACCCATTACATGCACAGAAATCTCTTGTATTACCTAGTACCTATTACAACCACAGAAATTTTTTTATATTACCTAGTACCCATTACATGTACAGAAATCTCTTCTATCACCTAGTACCCATTACATGTACAGAAATCTCTTGTATTATCTAGTACCCATTACAACCACAGAAATCTCTTGTATTGTCTAGTACCCACTACATGCACAGAAATCTCTTGTATTACCTAGTACCCATTACATGTACAGAAATCTCTTGTATCACCTAGTACCCATTACATGTACAGAAATCTCTTGTATTACCTGGTACCCATTACATGTACAGAAATCTCTTGTATTACCTAGTACCCATTACATGTACAGAAATCTCTTGTATTATCTAGTACCCATTACATGTACAGAAATCTCTTGTATTATCTAGTACCCAATCCAACCACAGAAATCTCTTGTATCACCTAGTACCCATTACAACCACAGAAATCTCTTGTATTACCTGGTACCCATTACATGTACAGAAATCTCTTGTATTATCTAGTACCCAATACAACCACAGAAATCTCTTGTATCACCTAGTACCCATTACAACCACAGAAATCTCTTGTATTACCTAGTACCTATTACATGTACAGAAATCTCTTGTATTACCTAGTACCCATTACATGTACAGAAATCTCTTGTATTATCTAGTTTGCCCATTACATGTACAGAAATCTCTTGTATTATCTAGTACCCAATACAACCACAGAAATCTCTTGTATCACCTAGTACCCATTACAACCACAGAAATCTCTTGTATTACCTGGTACCCATTACATGCACAGAAATCTCTTGTATTACCTAGTACCCAATACAACCACAGAAATCTCTTGTATCACATAGTACCCATTACAACCACAGAAATCTCTTGTATTACCTAGTACCCATTACATCCACAGAAATCTCTTATATTACCTAGTACCCATTACATGCAGAAATCTCTTGTATTACCTGGTACCCATTACATGCACAGAAATCTCTTGTATTACCTAGTACCCAATACAACCACAGAAATCTTTTGTATTACCTAGTAATCATTACATCCACAGAAATCTCTTGTATTACCTAGTACCCATTACAACCACAGAAATCTCTTGTATTACCTAGTACCCATTACATCCACAGAAATCTCTTGTACTACCTAGTACCCATTACATCCACAGAAATCTCTTGTATTACCTGGTACCCATTACATGCACAGAAATCTCTTGTATTACCTAGTACCCAATACAACCACAGAAATCTTTTGTATTACCTAGTAATCATTACATCCACAGAAATCTCTTGTATTACCTAGTACCCATTACATGCACAGAAATCTCTTGTATTACCTAGTACCCATCACATGTACAGAAATCTCTTGTATTATCTAGTACGCACTACATGCACAGAAATCTCTTGTATTACCTAGTACCCATTACATGTACAGAAATCTCTTGTATCACCTAGTACCCATTACATGTACAGAAATCTCTTGTATCACATAGTACCCATTACATGCGCAAAATCTCTTGTATTACCTGGTACCCATTACATGTACAGAAATCTCTTGTATTATCTAGTACCCATTACATGCACAGAAATCTCTTGTATTATCTAGTACCCATTACATGTACAGAAATCTCTTGTATCACCTAGTACCCATTACATGTACAGAAATCTCTTGTATTACCTAGTACCCATTACATGTACAGAAATCTCTTGTATTATCTAGTACCCATTACATGTACAGAAATCTCTTATATTACCTAGTACCCATTACATGTACAGAAATCTCTTGTATTACCTAGTACTCATTACATGTACAGAAATCTCTTGTATTACCTAGTACTCATTACATGTACAGAAATCTCTTGTATTACCTAGTACCCATTACATGTACAGAAATCTCTTGTATTATCTAGTACCCATTACATGTACAGAAATCTCTTATATTACCTAGTACCCATTACATGTACAGAAATCTCTTGTATTACCTAGTACTCATTACATGTACAGAAATCTCTTGTATTACCTAGTACTCATTACATGTACAGAAATCTCTTGTATTACCTAGTACCCATTACATGTACAGAAATCTCTTATATTACCTAGTACTCATTACATGTACAGAAATCTCTTGTATTACCTAGTACCCATTACAAGTACAGAAATTTTTTATATTACCTAGTACCCATTACAACCACAGAAATCTCTTATATTACCTAGTACCCATTACATGTACAGAAATCTCTTATATTACGTGGTACCCATTACAAGTACAGATATCTCTTATATTACCTAGTACCCATTACATGTACAGAAATCTCTTGTATTACCTAGTACCCATTACATGTACAGAAATCTCTTGTACCACCTAGTAGCCAATACATATACAGAAATTCCTTATACCACCTAGTAGCCAATACATATACAGAAATCCTTATACCATCTGGTAGCCAATACATATACAGAAATCCCTTATACCACCTAGTAGCCAATACATATACAGAAATCCCTTATACCACCTGGTAGCCAATACATATACAGATATCCCTTATACCACCTGGTAGCCAATACATATACAGATATCCCTTATACCACCTAGTAGCCAATACATGTAAGAAATCCCTTTTACCACCTAGTAGCCAATACATGCACAAATACCAAGTCTCTCCCTACTAATCATTGTATATACTGAAATCAAAATAACGTATGTAACCACTACTTCTATCTAGTTTTATCACAACGACAGAAATCCTTATCGTTTCGCTAGTAACCATCTTAAGTATGTAATCATTCTTAACAGAATAATGTTTGGATTTTATTAGTACTGTGTTGACATTATAATGTAAGTTCATGTCAGTCATCAAAGCTGTTATATGTCTTAGTGATACATGTCTTGATAAAGTATTTTCCTCTTACATATTTGTTCAGTGCGATACTGTTTGAAATGGACTTAACCTTTGTTTGTCTTATTAGAAATGTTGGACCAAAATGTGGGCTTTGTTGGAGACAATTTGTGTTACAAACTGTGTTACAGACGTAGTTGTTGCTCTACAACGAGGTCGCGTTATAAATACTGAACTAAAAGAGTAGCTTTGCTATCTCTAGCAGTCTGTCTGTCTGTCTGGGTTTTTTTGTGATATGATTGGTGAAAGTTCCGGCTGACTGGTTCGTCGTATCACAGACTAATTACAAACTTCGGTTGTTTAACGCGCACTTTACGAGCTCTTAGGAAACACGTGTATCGAACAGTAATCGTCGATTTCTAACTTTACAAAATCACTCATTTAAAAGTATCTGCCGACCAGCGTTTTGATTGTTTTGTTTGCTTTCTTTGTAATTAAACACAAAATTACACAATGGGCCATCTGTGCTCTGCCCACGACGGAAATAGAAACCCGGATTCTAGCGTTGTAAGCCTGTAGACGTTTCGCTGAGCATCCACGTACATGCACAGAAATCTCTTGTATTACCTGGTACCCATTACATGCACAGAAATTTTTTATATTACCTAGTACCCATTACATGCACAGAAATCTCTTGTATTATCTAGTACCCATTACAACCACAGAAATGTCTTGTATTATCTAGTACCCATTACATGCACAGAAATCTCTTGTATTACCTAGTACCTATTACAACCACAGAAATTTTTTATATTACCTAGTACCCATTACATGTACAGAAATCTCTTCTATCACCTAGTACCCATTACATGTACAGAAATCTCTTGTATTATCTAGTACCCATTACAACCACAGAAATCTCTTGTATTGTCTAGTACCCACTACATGCACAGAAATCTCTTGTATTACCTAGTACCCATTACATGTACAGAAATCTCTTGTATCACCTAGTACCCATTACATGTACAGAAATCTCTTGTATTACCTGGTACCATTACATGTACAGAAATCTCTTGTATTACCTAGTACCCATTACATGTACAGAAATCTCTTGTATTATCTAGGTACCCATTACATGTACAGAAATCTCTTGTATTATCTAGTACCCAATCCAACCACAGAAATCTCTTGTATCACCTAGTACCCATTACAACCACAGAAATCTCTTGTATTACCTGGTACCCATTACATGTACAGAAATCTCTTGTATTATCTAGTACCCAATACAACCACAGAAATCTCTTGTATCACCTAGTACCCATTACAACCACAGAAATCTCTTGTATTACCTAGTACCTATTACATGTACAGAAATCTCTTGTATTACCTAGTACCCATTACATGTACAGAAATCTCTTGTATTATCTAGTACCCATTACATGTACAGAAATCTCTTGTATTATCTAGTACCCAATACAACCACAGAAATCTCTTGTATCACCTAGTACCCATTACAACCACAGAAATCTCTTGTATTACCTGGTACCCATTACATGCACAGAAATCTCTTGTATTACCTAGTACCCAATACAACCACAGAAATCTCTTGTATCACATAGTACCCATTACAACCACAGAAATCTCTTGTATTACCTAGTACCCATTACATCCACAGAAATCTCTTATATTACCTAGTACCCATTACATGCACAGAAATCTCTTGTATTACCTGGTACCCATTACATGCACAGAAATCTCTTGTATTACCTAGTACCCAATACAACCACAGAAATCTTTTGTATTACCTAGTAATCATTACATCCACAGAAATCTCTTGTATTACCTAGTACCCATTACAACCACAGAAATCTCTTGTATTACCTAGTACCCATTACATCCACAGAAATCTCTTGTACTACCTAGTACCCATTACATCCACAGAAATCTCTTGTATTACCTGGTACCCATTACATGCACAGAAATCTCTTGTATTACCTAGTACCCAATACAACCACAGAAATCTTTTGTATTACCTAGTAATCATTACATCCACAGAAATCTCTTGTATTACCTAGTACCCATTACATGCACAGAAATCTCTTGTATTACCTAGTACCCATCACATGTACAGAAATCTCTTGTATTATCTAGTACGCACTACATGCACAGAAATCTCTTGTATTACCTAGTACCCATTACATGTACAGAAATCTCTTGTATCACCTAGTACCCATTACGTGTACAGAAATCTCTTGTATCACATAGTACCCATTACATGCGCAAAAATCTCTTGTATTACCTGGTACCCATTACATGTACAGAAATCTCTTGTATTATCTAGTACCCATTACATGCACAGAAATCTCTTGTATTATCTAGTACCCATTACATGTACAGAAATCTCTTGTATCACCTAGTACCCATTACATGTACAGAAATCTCTTGTATTACCTAGTACCCATTACATGTACAGAAATCTCTTGTATTATCTAGTACCCATTACATGTACAGAAATCTCTTATATTACCTAGTACCCATTACATGTACAGAAATCTCTTGTATTACCTAGTACTCATTACATGTACAGAAATCTCTTGTATTACCTAGTACTCATTACATGTACAGAAATCTCTTGTATTACCTGGTACCCATTACATGTACAGAAATCTCTTTGTATTATCTAGTACCCATTACATGTACAGAAATCTCTTATATTACCTAGTACCCATTACATGTACAGAAATCTCTTGTATTACCTAGTACTCATTACATGTACAGAAATCTCTTGTATTACCTAGTACTCATTACGTGTACAGAAATCTCTTGTATTACCTAGTACCCATTACATGTACAGAAATCTCTTATATTACCTAGTACTCATTACATGTACAGAAATCTCTTGTATTACCTAGTAGCCCATTACAAGTACAGAAATTTTTTATATTACCTGGTACCCATTACAACCACAGAAATCTCTTATATTACCTAGTACCCATTACATGTACAGAAATCTCTTATATTACGTGGTACCCATTACAAGTACAGATATCTCTTATATTACCTAGTACCCATTACATGTACAGAAATCTCTTATATTACCTAGTAACCATTACAACCACAGAAATTTTTTATATTACCTGAGTGCCCATTACAACCACAGAAATCCTTGTATTACCTAGTACCCATTACAACCACAGAAATTTTTTTATATTACCTGGTGCCCATTACAACCACAGAAATCTCTTATATTACCTAGTACCCATTACATGTACAGAAATCTCTTATATTACCTGGTACCCATTACATGTGTACAGAAATCTCTTGTATTACCTAGTACCCATTACATGTACAGAAATCTCTTATATTACCTAGTACTCATTACATGTACAGAAATCTCTTGTATTACCTAGTACCCATTACATGTACAGAAATCTCTTATATTACCTAGTACCCATTACAAGTACAGAAATCCTTTATCTTCCCCAGTAAATACGTATAGAAACCCCTTATACCCTTTGTACCCAATGCAAGTGCTCTTTAACTTTTTAGTAAAGGAGTAAAGTGCAAATATTCTTTGACTTTTCCAGCAACTAAAAAAAATGTACAAAAATTCCTTGTACCACCTAGTAGCCAATACATATGCAGAAATTCCTTATACCACCTAGTAGCCAATACATATACAGAATCCCTTATACCACCTAGTAGCCAATACATATACAAAATCCTTATACCATCTAGTAGCCAATACATATACAGAAATCCCTTATACCACCTGGTAGCCAATACATATACAGAATCCCTTATACCACCTGGTAGCCAATACATATACAGAAATCCTTATACCACCCTAGTAGCCAATACATGTAAAAAAATCCCTTTTACCACCTAGTAGCCAATACATGCACAAATACCAAGTCTCTCCCTACTAATCATTGTATATACTGAAATCAAAAGAACGTATGTAACCACTACTTCTATCTAGTTTTATCACAACGACAGAAATCCTTATCGTTTCGCTAGTAACCATCTTAAGTATGTAATCATTCTTAACAGAATAATGTTTGGATTTTATTAGTACTGTGTTGACATTATACGTAAGTTCATGTCAGTCATCAAAGCTGTTATATGTCTTAGTGATACATGTCTTGATAAAGTATTTTCCTCTTACATATTTGTTCAGTGCGATACTGTTTGAAATGGACTTAACCTTTGTTTGTCTTATTAGAAATGTTGGACCAAAATGTGGGCTTTGTTGGAGACAATTTGTGTTACAAACTGTGTTACAGACGTAGTTGTTGCTTTACAACGAGGTCGCGTTATAAATACTGAACTAAAAGAGTAGCTTTGCTATCTCTAGCAGTCTGTCTGTCTGTCTGGGTTTTTGTGATATGATTGGTGAAAGTTCCGGCTGACTGGTTCGTCGTATCACAGACTAATTACAAACTTAGGTTGTTTAACGCGCACTTTACGAGCTCTTAGGAAACACGTGTATCGAACAGAAATCGTCGATTTCTAACTTTACAAAATCACTCATTTAAAAGTATCTGCCGACCAGCGTTTTGATTGTTTTGTTTTGCTTTCTTTGTAATTAAACACAAATTACACAATGGGCCATCTGTGCTCTGCCCACGACGGAAATAGAAACCCGGATTCTAGCGTTGTAAGCCCGTAGACGTTTCGCTGAGCATCCACGTTCAGCTTCACGTGTTTGCCCTTAATGATGTAGAGAGAAATAAAGCCCGCAAAAGGCTTGAGTGAAACAAATACCTTTGGAAACAAGTTGATGTAATGGAGAAACAGACATCAAAGTTTCACCGAACTCCATTACAAACAAGGCATCTGTTGGAGTTTAGAAAGACAGATATTTATTAATATTTTTTTGTTAAAACAACCAACCTACCTTTCACAAGTTTGAAACTAAACATCCAGTTTTTTTTAAATAAGGAAATTAAAACATATTCATCTCATACATAATTTTCATAACAAACTTATCATTCTTATCTGGACCATCTACAAATAATTATTCCAACGAATATTTCAAGTAATGAATGATATTTTAATATCGTCCCCCCAGTGGCTCAGCGGTATGTCTGCGGACTTACACGCTAAAATCCGGGTCTCCATACCCGTGGTGGGCAGAGCACAGATAGCCCATTGTATAGCTGTGTGCTTAATTCAAAACAACAACAACAACATTTTAATATAATGATTTCCTTCATGTATTTTTAATAACCTCAGAAGTCGTAATACGTTGAATTAATTTTGAAAACCTTTTATTAAAATATTCAACCTATCGTTTTACAAATTTCAGTCGCGTCGTTGACTATTATTTATTATACAATAATTATTAAAATTATAATTATATATATCACACAGGGCCCGGCATGGCCAGATGGTTACGGCACTCGACTCTTAATCTGAGGATCGCGGGTTCGAATCCCCGTCTCGCCAAATACGCTCGCCCTTTCAGTAGTGGGGGCGTTATAAAGTGGTGGTCAATCCCACTATTCGTTGATAAAATAGTAGCCCAGGAGTTGGCGGTGGGCGGTGATGACTAGTTACCTTCCCTCTAGTCTTACACTGCTAAATTAGGGACGGTTAGCGCAGATAGCCCTCGTGTAACTTTGCGCGAAATTCAAAACCAACCTATATCACCCAGAAACGGAAAAAATAATTAATAAATTATTCGAACTGAGGAATTTTACAATATTTTAATCTATAATAAACCATTAACTTTTTTAGTACAATTTAATTTATTCCAATTCCACACTTTGTTTGACCTACATTTTTTTTCTGATGTCATCCTTGGCTTCAACTATTAACTAAGTTACGTAATAATTCATATTTAATTTTTGGTTATACGGAATATCTTGATATTTTTCTATCTTGCACCAATAACCGTATACAATAATCATCCCGAAAACAACGACCAAATTACATATTTCAATTAACTTAGAATTGCTGTGACTTTTGTACGAACGTAAACACGATTCCCAAAACTGTTGTGCATAGCTTAATAACCACGACAAATAGAAGTTCATACGCCCTATTTGTTACCTATCATAGTATTACAATACAGACACAATTCGTTTTTAGTCACAATTATTCGCTTTCACCATAGTACATCAGACATAAATCTCCACTGTATGTCCATGTCACTTTTTTCGGCCCGACTTCTTTATATTACATTCGATATACTTTAAGGTAATTAATGATAGCAATCATTATAAAAAACAAACATTTTTTTTATTACTAAGCTGTTATACACGGTTTTAATATTCTGTTCGGCTACTGGGTGATTCTAAAGTAGATGTATTACCTTGTTCGCTATTAGTTAACTTAGTTAACTTTTCATTATTGCTAGTTAATCCTACAGGGTTAACAATATGTTTAAACTGTTTTGTAATTGCAGCCACTCAACGTTTCATTTTCATCATTCTGTAATTGTGACGTCAATTTTGACCTCATGTTATTTATTCCGTTATCTACAATATCTGTTATCGCATTACTTATCAGCAACGGAAAATGGCAAAATGGATCTTTTCTACTATCTAATAAATAAAAATTTAAAAACAGCGTGAACAGAATAACCTTGTTTTGTTTGTTTATAAATAATCACAAAGCTACAGAATGAGCTGTCTGTGCTCTGCCCACCACGAGTATCAAAACCCGGATTTTAGGTGGTGTGAGTCCGCAGACTTACCGCTGTGCTGATAGAGGGCGTATAATTTTGAATTTTCCTTCTTGTGTTAGACACTGTACCATGATTTTAAATCAGAGCTATAAAACATTCCTCGTTGTTCCATACGATCCACCAAAGCAACTATAAGAAAACCGAAACGCTGATACGTCAGTTTAAATATAGTTTCAGTTGTAATTCAGATGAGAAAACTTGTTAGTTTGTGTAATACACGTTCAAAGTAACAAATCCTTAAAAAATAGTTAGTTTAATCCACCCTTCCTCTAAGCAAATTGTTTTCAAAGTTAGTTATCAAATTATTAGGCGGTTCTAATACCTGTAATCGATGCCATATTATAATGTAATGGAACTCTTGCTTACGTGATACTGGAAAAACGTTTTATTACGCCACGTGAAACCCCCAACTTCGAGAAATTTTTATCCTGTGTACATGTAGACTTGCAATAAGTGATACGATTTTCTTACGTCTCCTCTGTTTTTCATCACGGAGAACTTTTTTTTCCATTCTCAGGATGCAGATATGATGGGCCTGACATGGCCAGGTGGTTAAAAACACTCGACTCGTAATCTGAGGGTCGCGGGTTTGAATCCCAGTCACCAAGCATGCTCGTCCTTTCAGCCGTGGGGACGTTATAATAGTAAAAGTGTAGTCCAATAGTTGGCGATATGTGGTGATGACTTCCCTCTAGTCTTACTTTGCTAAATTAGAGACAGCTAGCGCAGATAGCCTCTGGTGTAGCGTTGCACGAAATTCAAACCAAACCTTTCAGTTCACCCCAGTGTCACAAGAATCCGTACCACAAAATTTTCTAAATACATTACAAATACTTGTATTCCTTAAATCGAGGGCTGGCATGGCCGGGTGGTTAGAAACACTCGACTCGTAATATGAGGGTCACGGGCTCGAATCCCTTTCACACCAACCATGCTCGCCATTTCAGCCTTTAGTTATAAGGTAACGGTCAATCCCAGTATTCCATGCCGGGCCGGAACGTTAAGCTATTGTGAATTTAGATCTTGAAACAGCGTTTGACCGCATAAATCATTATCATTTTTTAAAGATACTCATAAAGGTGGTCGACGCAGGATAGATCCAATAAGTGTTTGTTTGTTTTTCACACCAGCAACAGAACCTTTATTTTTATAATTTAACAAAATAAGTTCCTTAAGGTCAATATCAGTCTTCAGTTATCATCTTAGGCTGATGATATAAACAGTTATATTAAACCGGAGTTAGAATTTCATGTTATTCAAAATACAACACAGGGAATCAGAAGTACACATTCCTTGTTTATAGTTTGGCGCTTGTAAAACACAAACAGGAAATAAACAAGGCTATACGGGATGGACTTAAGGTTTGTTTGTTTGTTTTGAATTTCACGCAAAGCTACTCGAGGGCTATCTGCGCAAGCCGTCCCTAATTTAGCAGTGTAAGGCTAGAGGAAAGGCAACTAGTCATCACCACCCACCGCCAACTTTTGGACTACTCTTTTACCAACGAATAGTGGGATTGACTGTCACATTATAATGCTCCCACGGCTGAAAGGGCGAGCATGTTTGGTGTGATGCCGTGTTCTCTCGTAAAAGAATTTTGTTCTGTCACCTTGTTTTGGTTGTGAGTTCGATTTTCAAGTGTCTTCTGATTGTTCTAGTACTTGAACATAGCTTAACCCTAAACCGGGAGGGTCAGCCGTTTAGTTGAGTACATAAAGAGTCCGGCATGGCCAGGTTGGTTAAGGCGTGCGACTCGTAATCTGAGGGTCGCGGGTTCGCATCCCCGTCGCACCAAATGTGCTCGCCTTTTCAGCAGCCGTAGAGCGTTATAATGTGACGGTCAATCCCACCATTCGTTGGTAAAAAGAGTAGCCCAAGAGTTAGCAGTGGATGGGATGACTAGCTGCCTCTAGTCTTACACTGCAATTAGAGAAGGCTAGCACAGATAGCCGTCGAGTAGCTTTGTGCGAAATAAACAAACAAACATATATCCTGTATGTTTTGTCTCCAACTGACACAGTTTATATTTTCTTATCTTTCTGTACATATATCCTGTATGTTTTGTCTCAACTGACACAGTTTATATTTTCTTATCTCTTTCTGTACATATATCCTGTATGTTTTGTCTCAACTGACACAGTTTATATTTTCTTTCTTTTCTGTACATTTATCCTGTATATTTTTCTCAAACTGACACAGTTGATATTTTCTTTATCTTTCTGTACATTTATCCTGTATGTTTTGTCTCAACTGACACAGTTTTATTTTTCTTATCTTTCTGACATTTATCCTGTATGTTTTGTCTCAACTGACACAGTTTATATTTTCTTATCTTTCTGTACATTTATCCTGTATGTTTTGTCTCAACTGACACAGTTGATATTTTCTTTTCCTCCGTTCTTCATCAACTGACCTTGCAGCTCGGCGAGGGGTCTTCAGTCGCCGCCATTATGGGTCAATTGAAATGGTGAGTGGTTATTATTCTTATCTGTGCTGGATATTTGTTAGTTTTAATGTTGTTTCTACAGCTGCTGTTAGTGTTCTATAAAAATAATTATTTTGTTTTGTTAATACTTTGTTAAACAGATTCATTTTGTTGACCTTTTGACTCATGTTTTCCTTCGTCACCACTTTGATTATGAGTATGAATCTTCAAGAATGTTAGTAACACTGTTGAGCATGCTCTTACAGCGTTTTGTCAGTAGCCACGTGTTTTACCCCGGCAGCCATAATAACATAATACGTGCTTAGTCGTAATTCGATATCTGATATATGCAACCTTAACCGCTAAACCAACGACGAATCAATATTTCATACATCATGTGTTGTTATCGACATTTCTACGATAACGTAATAAAGAGTGTCGTTATTTATCTACTGCAAACATTAGCCATGATAAAACCCTATATATTAATCTGAGCTCAACCCCTACCACAAGATTTAATTTGTTTGTGAACTCAACAAAGCTAATTGAGGGCTATCTGTGCTAGCCGTCCCTAATTTAGCAGTGTAAGACTAGAGGGAAGGCAGCTAGTCATCACCACCCACCGCCAACTCTTGGGCTACTCTTTACCAACGAATAGTGGGGATTGACTGTCACATTATAACGCCCCACGCCTGAAAGGGCGAGCACATTTGGCGCGATGGGGATGCGAACCCGCGACCCTCAGATTATGAGAGTCGAACGTAACACGCTTGGCCATGCTAGGCAAGATTTAATATATTAATAAATTTTATTTAAGTGGTTCATTTGAGTGTTCTTAAGCAAAATATATATACAATGAACTATCTCCAGTGTTCTGCTCGCTACCGTATTGAAACCCAATTTTATCATTGTAAACCTGCAGATGTTCTGTTGAGCCACCAGAGGGATGGTAGCTTTTCTCACTTTGTTTGTTGTTGAGGGCAAAATTACACAATGGCTATCTGCGTATAACCCACCATGAGTAGAGAAATCCGGATTTTAGTGTAAGCGTAATCAGACTTACTGCTGAGCCATTTTTGATGGGCGCAACTGTTTTGATACACTACAGTATTAAATGCAGATTTCAATAAAACAAGCCAAAAAAAATCATATTCTCCTATTTATGTGTCATATTAATGAGCTAACGCTTTCAATAGTCGGTGGCAAAGTGGCACGTCTGCGGACTTACAATACTGCTAAAACCTGTTTTGATACCCTTATGGAGCAGAGCGCAGATAGACCATTGTGTAGCTCTGTGCTTAATCAATCTACAAATAAGTAATAAGTCACCCGGAAAAGTAAACTTTTTGTCCATTATAAAAGGTTCTATTCATTTAAAAGAAGATTTATTTATAAAGATAGCATTAACAAGAAATAACCCTCGCTTATCTAATGTATAGTTCAGTTCTCCAAAGAATGATAACACTATAATAAAATGCATTTAATATATATATAA